>NW_006177796.1:0-337 GCF_000334495.1 Tupaia belangeri chinensis | reverse complement strand
TAGGTTGTTCTGCATTCTCATAAACAACTGTTGTGATCAGTTTTAAAATTCTAACCAGTCTAATAAGTATGAATAGGCATATCACAATTTTAATGTCTTTCCCAATAATATTTTTCATGTGCAAATTAGACATTTGTGTATCTTCCTTGCAAGATGTTTTCCAACTCTTTAGTGTATTTTTCAAATATGCCATGTATTCATATATTAGTATCAATATCATAATATCTGTACCCATAAAATATGTGTGCATAATGTTTTCTTTCAGTCTGTGGTTTTTCATTTTGATTTTATTAATTGAATCTGTCAAAGTTTGTAATTTTGATGAGGTCTATTCAAT
>NW_006177795.1:0-337 GCF_000334495.1 Tupaia belangeri chinensis | reverse complement strand
CTCTCTCCCCCTCTTGTCCACCCATGAAACGTTAAAAGGACACATGCCTTAAGGCATAAAAAAAAGCAAATCTTATAATGTGTAATTTTGTTCCTTGTGTGAAGGAGCTATGAAACTCCAACAATTCTTAATTTTGAAGTACTATGGTAGATTTAGATGATCTTCATGATAATGTCCAGTCTTTCTTTTTAAATATTCGGTATCCCTTGAAATGTGAAACTTTTATTTATATAAAGAATGACAGAATGTTACAATAATTCTGTGTGCTATTGATGAACTCTTTTTATTTTTATCAACTCTGGAATGGAGGATTGAAAAGAGGTATTTTGAATGAAAT
>NW_006177794.1:0-337 GCF_000334495.1 Tupaia belangeri chinensis | reverse complement strand
TTGATTTGAGAAAGGGGGGAAGTTTTAGGTGTGAGAGTCACAAGCTTATGCTGTTTTTGAAATGTTTAGACCACATTAAAACTTGGGGATTGTAAGTGGGGAGTTTTATCTTTGGATAACAAAATTACAAAATTTTAAGTTTAGAATGGAAAAATGGCAACTTGTTTAAAACAATGAGTACGATATAATACTGTGAAACCAGTTCTGTAATCATCTTTTCCATCAATCTTCTTATCCTGGTCTTTCTGAGGCCTTTCATGCTATGACCTCACTGACATTTCACCTTCCCTTTCTGTTGTATTCCTTGGAGAATCCATGAACTTGGCTCGGCTGCTCC
>NW_006177793.1:0-337 GCF_000334495.1 Tupaia belangeri chinensis | reverse complement strand
AAAAAAAAAAAAAGAGAGAGAGAAAAAAGAGGGAAAAAACCATTTCTCCTGATGGTTTTTTGTTCAAGTACTAAGGTGTGTTCATGTGATATCTACTGAGAGCTACAGATAGGGCCTTATTTGAACTTCATAAAAAGACTGGTAGGTAAAGGTAATTTCACTATCTTATGAAAGGAACTAAAATTGATGGAAGTTAAGTGACCTGCCAAAACTGACACAACAGGGATGTAGTGGCAAAGAGGAAATCTAACTCAGATTTCTTAGACAGTACTTTCACAAACTTAATGTTCAAAGTGCCAGCTGGTGGCACAGTGGTAACACTACACTTTGCAATGCC
>NW_006177792.1:0-337 GCF_000334495.1 Tupaia belangeri chinensis | reverse complement strand
AGATCTGAGGGCACAAACAATCTGTGCAAAGGTGGAGGCAGAAGCATATGTGACAGGAATACACTGGCAAGATGGCCTTAAAGGCTGACAGTAGCTTGCAGAGAACCGTTGTGCAAATTTGTAACAGCTGCCTCTTCCTCTGGACAGGTTTCTGTCCTCATGTGGCCCCTCTTGAGCCTCTCCTCACATCCACACGCAGTGAGCCACTGTGTATGGAGCAGATTGGGTGCTAAAAAAAGGATGATATGGTAGGACTTGAGGTCTGAGAGGTAGTGGGGACCACAGTATGCACAGCCGAGATAACTGTAAAGAAGGCAGATGGATGTGATTTGACTTA
>NW_006177791.1:0-337 GCF_000334495.1 Tupaia belangeri chinensis | reverse complement strand
AGCAGTATTGTGCTGGATTTAAAAGAGTATGTGAAACAAGTAGCCTGCCCCAAAAGACCTTACAGCAGTGCAGTTTGCAGAGTGCAAAGTTCTGGCATTGTCAAGGTAGGCATAGTGTGGTTGGAGTGTGTGTGGGGGCATGCACACAGTACTTGGACAACTAAAAATAGTTTAATGCCTACACTGATGGATATTTCAGAATTCTGTAATTTAGTTGGTTTTGAAACAAATCTCAACAGAAATAATCGTTTGTGGTCTGCCATAGGCATGAGGTGAGGGTATGGGCCTCTTTGATTGCTGTTTGTTCCTGACTCTTACTTGTTGGCACACAGACTAA
>NW_006177790.1:0-337 GCF_000334495.1 Tupaia belangeri chinensis | reverse complement strand
GGTAAGGAAGATGACTTTCCAATAGCCAAGATACAGAGTCCGCCTAAATGTCCACCGATAGGCGAGTGGGTATAGCAAGTCTGGTAGAGACAGTGGAATACTATGCAGTCATTAAGAAGGATGGACTCCTGTCCTTAGAGGTGCACCCGGAAGCCTGCGTATGTGGCCACGCTGTCACCTCCTCGAACATTTCTGACCCTGGAAGGAGAGAGGGAGGGCTGATTCTCAGTGTTTTTCTGGGAAATGCAGTAAGGAGTCATGGCTGAAAATCTTTGGGGGCAGATGCTTGACTTCATTAGACACAAAGAAAATGCAAATTAAAACCACAGTGAGATGC
>NW_006177789.1:0-337 GCF_000334495.1 Tupaia belangeri chinensis | reverse complement strand
GAGGAGAAGTGGGTCCAGAGTAGGAGGTCAGAACAGAGCGGGTAGACCCTGTATCCAAAAGGAATTTCATTTGATCCACCTGCCACATCTCAAATGATCCTGGGTTCCAGCCCTGTGGTGACAACTTTCTGGGTTAAGGCTGGCTGGAGTGGGCTTCTTCAGTCCTGTTCCTGTTGAAAGGTCATTGGGGGTTTGTCCTCAAACTCAGCATCCTTCAACCCAGGGGCCAAAGGCAGCCCGTGACCTATTTGCTGGCAATGAAGACGTGGTGTCTGTGCTGGGGTGTCTTGATTTGGACACTGCATGGACCAATGCCTCTTTCTGTTCACAGATGAGG
>NW_006177788.1:0-337 GCF_000334495.1 Tupaia belangeri chinensis | reverse complement strand
TGTCCAGCACCTTAACCACCACCCCACCTGCACGCCCCAATTAAACATTTTTTTAATTAAAAAAAAACCTTGGTGGCCCATCATAACTGGTGTTGGGAGGGTGAAGACTTAATCCAGTTGTGGGGTTGTGAGGTGAGGCCTCTGGGAGGTGGTTAAGCGTCAGGGTAGGCCCCGTGATCGAAGCCTGGAGGGTTCATAAGGAGAGGGAATGAGACAGACACATGCTGTGCTCTCTCCCATGGCGTGAGACGACACTAACCAGAGGGCAGCACCACACTCAAACTTCTCCACCTCTAGGTCCATAAGCCAAATAAAGCTCTATTCTCCTAAATCACCC
>NW_006177787.1:0-337 GCF_000334495.1 Tupaia belangeri chinensis | reverse complement strand
AACTTCTCAAAAAAAAAAAAAAAAAGCAGCAGTGGGCCCAGGCACAAGGGCTTCCTCAGTCTTACCTGTTCCCCACAATCCTGATGTGGTCAGCATCATAAAACAGTGGAGCAGCCTTTTAAAGACTGTCATACCACTACCTAGGTGGTAATACCTTGCAGGGCTGGTCTTGGTTCTTCAGGACCATCTAGGCTTTAAACATGCATCCAAGATACAGTGGTGGTTCTGCCATGGCCAGGAGCAAGGGTCTGGAAATTGAGGGGTGGGAATGGGAAAGTCACCACTCACTGTGACTGCTGGTGACCTACTAGCAAAGCTTCTGCCCTACTGCCTTACA
>NW_006177786.1:0-337 GCF_000334495.1 Tupaia belangeri chinensis | reverse complement strand
CAGAAACATAAGATCATTTTTAAAAATTAAATTAGATTACATTGTTTTCTGTTCAAAACCCTCCATAGTTTCCCACAGCACCTACAACAAAGTCTAAATCTGTAAGTGCCCTATAAAACACACACCATATAGTTATTTCTAACCCATCTCGGCCACCTTTTTGAGCACTCCAACACATGACTGTCACACTGGCCTCTCTCTCCCTTGCACAGCAAACTGGTACCTGCTTCTGGGGCTTTTTACTTGTGATTCCCTCATTTAGAATCCTCTGTTCTCAGAGCTTTGCCTTCCTTCATTTCTTCACAAAATTCCAGTCCCCTTAAAATTCTCTTCTCAT
>NW_006177785.1:0-337 GCF_000334495.1 Tupaia belangeri chinensis | reverse complement strand
GTGAGGCTGTGTCCTGACCGGCTCGGCTCAGCTGGCCCCGCAGACTGCTCTGTGGACGCGGCCGCGCCGGGCCAAGCGCCCAGCATGAAGGCCCCTGCTGCTTCGGGTAGGGCATTTCTTTCCGGAGGACTCACACCCCTTACTCAAGTCCACAGCATGTGCGTCCGCTCGGACGCTCACCACGGCGCAGTCTGGGGCTGCTCTTTGGCTCTGGCCCCTCCCTGTAGGCAAGGAGAACCCCAGAGACAGGACTGCAGCCATCCCCACAGTGAGAATTTAAAACGAGAGCCGTGTACACCAGGAGTGTGCCCAAAATGCCAGGAGGAGAGTGGAGAAG
>NW_006177784.1:0-337 GCF_000334495.1 Tupaia belangeri chinensis | reverse complement strand
GTGTCAGCCAACCCATCCTCACCAGTTTTCATGGACAGAGGTTCAGGGCAGTGCTATTTTTATCTTTCTGCCTTACCATGAACCTTCTGATGAATGCCAAGGACATACACATCTTTTACGCCCATCGGACTGGGTTTTTGTTCTGCGCCGAAGGAGTTTCACCCGGCAGCCCTGATCCCGGCCGAGCTGCGTTGCACATGGAGGGACTCCTGTTTCTGAAATCCTTACCATAATGACTTCCCTCCACAGGGTCATTATGGAAAATGATCTTTCGGGTCAGAGCCATTGCAGAGCCCGCCAAAGAGACGGCCTTTCTTTCTTTTAATTTTTTTTTTTT
>NW_006177783.1:0-337 GCF_000334495.1 Tupaia belangeri chinensis | reverse complement strand
TTTCCAGGGGCCTGGTGGCCTGGGGTGATGGACTCAGCACTGCCTCTGGAGCTCAGGTCTCAGACAGCCCCACAGCCTTTGCCAGATGGCTTTGAAGGTGACCCAAGCAGGCTCCTATCTGCACATGATGACAGGGCTGGCAGGTATGGGTGGCTGCCCCTCTGGGCTGAGCATGGCCCCATCCCTCCAGCCCCCATAAATACTGGATCACTGAACGAATAAAACTCTCCTAAGACATGTGTCCTGTGGTTGCTGGCCTGGGTCTGCAGGCAGGGCTGTGGTGGGGGAAGGGCCTACTAGGTAGATTCTGGCTAGAGATCTTGGAACCCTAGGCCTG
>NW_006177782.1:0-337 GCF_000334495.1 Tupaia belangeri chinensis | reverse complement strand
CGTCAGAGCATCAGGCGGGCCAGAACTCCAAACAGGCGTTGGTTGCTCCCCTCGGCCCTACGCCAGCCGGGGGCACAGCACCTTCACAGAGAGCTCAGGGTCCCCTGGAGCCTGCCAGCCAGGGCCCCAGCACCTTGGAGAGTTCAGGCTCCTGGGGCTGGTCCTCTTTCCTGCAGGCCCAGGGCAGGGGCTGTGGCTGAGCGGCTATGGAGCCCCCGGTTGTTTAACCTGCACTTCGCCTATCAGCGCCTGGCACGCTTCCGCTGTGAGCTGCTGAGGTAAGGGCTCTGGCCTCAGGCGGGCGGGCGGGCTGCACCCAGGCCGGGCAGGTCACAAG
>NW_006177781.1:0-337 GCF_000334495.1 Tupaia belangeri chinensis | reverse complement strand
GCTTTCGAAACACATTACAACCTATAACCATTAAGGACAGGAAACAGGAACCAGTAAGAAATACACTCTGAGAGCAAATTTTCCAGGCGGTCTAAGACATAAACCCAGGGGAGGACCCTTCTCCAAATCACACACCCCTGTGCCCTACACACATCCCATCCCCTTACCTGGAAAACCTGGTCCTGTGCCTTTCTCTCACTTGGCAGGAGCTGCTTTTGCAGGATTTTGAGAAAGAGGAGCAGAGAGGAAGTGAGGGGCGGAGCTGTCCAAAGTGGCTTGCGCATGAGACCTGCCCCCTGTGTGGGCCAGCAGACTACCAGAACTTTCCGCAGTGATG
>NW_006177780.1:0-337 GCF_000334495.1 Tupaia belangeri chinensis | reverse complement strand
GGCGGAAAGATGGGCCCCGGAAAACGTCCCTGTCATCATCCCAGGACCTGTGAAATGTTACCTTACATGGCAGAAGGGACTTGGCAAATGTGATTAAGGTTGAGGACCTCAAGATGGGAGGAGTGTTCTGGATCATTTGGATGGTCCCGATCTCATCACTAGAAACATGAAGACCTTTCCCAGTGTGGTCAGAGAAAGTGACCTGACGACATGGTGGGTCAGAGGGGTGCTACCTCGCTAGTGGGAGGAGGCCCAGAGCCAAGGAGTACAGGCGCCTTCTGGAAGCTGGAAATCAGAGATGGGGTCTCAGAAAGGACTTCCTAGGGGACCAGCAGAC
>NW_006177779.1:0-337 GCF_000334495.1 Tupaia belangeri chinensis | reverse complement strand
TACACCTCAAAAAACTAGACAAAGAATAACAAAATAAGCCCAAAAGTAGCAGAATGAAGGAAATAAGGATCAGAACAGAAATAAAAACAGAATTTTTTTTACCATTTCACTTTTAGTAAATCAATTCTTGATATCTGCTGATATGTTGAATAGAATATAAATTAAAACCATATTTTTCTTGACTTTAATGAAAAAGCAACTATAGGATTCTACAGGATATTCCATCTTGAATTATAAAGGAGACTATAACGCAATAGAACAGTACAGCATTAAAGTAAAATAATTGAGCTAGACCTTCGAACATCTCATTTTGTAGTGAGAAAAAGAAAAGGGGTCT
>NW_006177778.1:0-337 GCF_000334495.1 Tupaia belangeri chinensis | reverse complement strand
ACCTGGTAGGAATGCCTAGTTTATCATCAGCCTCATTTTTCTAAATAGCTGCAAATCACCTGTCCATCTCCTGTGAGTTCTCAGCTTCTTGAACCTCGTCAGGCTAGTTCAGGTACCTGGGGAATATGTTCTTATTTTGTTGTGTCTTTTTCCCTCTGAGCTATTACTTTGTGATAACACATTCATTAAGGATTCAAGCCTGGGTCTCGGATTTGGTACTGTGCCAGAAATCTAGTTGTGACTCATTAAATATGTTTATCAAGTAATTTTGTTGACAGAGGGAGAGATCTAAATTGGAAGGGGTAGAGAAAGCTTCATAAAATTATGAGAAAGATAC
>NW_006177777.1:0-337 GCF_000334495.1 Tupaia belangeri chinensis | reverse complement strand
GTTCAACTTTCTTTCCCACATTGGGTCAGGGCAAGCACTGACAACCCAAGGTTCTAACCCTTGTTTCTTCCTGTTGGCATTCCTTTCATCCCCTGGTTATAACCCTCTAGAGACCTGTCCAAGGTATTGTTTCAGCCTAACCCCTGCCTGGTGGTCAAGTGCGATGTTATCCCATGAGCTTAGCTACCACTTGATGGTATACTGAAGAGCGTTTGAAATTCGGATAAAAGTGGGACAGACCAATAAATTTCACAACTAATATGATTTTTTTTAATTCCTTTAAGTCATAATTTGTCTGAAATTAGAAAGAGTTTGAGGAATGTGTCATGTTTGTGTG
>NW_006177776.1:0-337 GCF_000334495.1 Tupaia belangeri chinensis | reverse complement strand
TAACAGCACAAAAGACGATCTGGTGGGTTAAAATTCAACATAGGGAATACAAAAGGCAAATAAGTACATGAAAAAGCATCCAGTGTTATTTGTAGTGAAACCACATGCAGCTCTGCAGTAACAAAATCAGGAAATTTTAAAGGTCTCTGTAACCACGCAAGAGAGTATGTTCTAGCGATCTGCCCCACAAGATGCCTACAGCTGACAGCTCTGGATGGAGCACCGACACATTTGCTAAGAGGATTGTTCTCTTCTTAGTGTTCTTACCACAATAAATAAATGAATAAAGGTAGGGATGCAGGAAACTTGTGAAGGTCATAGATATGTCTATATATAT
>NW_006177775.1:0-337 GCF_000334495.1 Tupaia belangeri chinensis | reverse complement strand
TGTGGGAGTCCAGTGATATAACCACTGTGCCGGCTGCTGGTCCCAATAGCTGTTTTTTTCTACTGCCTGTGTATACAGCCTTTCTATCAAAATTCCGCTCAGACTTTACCTCCTCTTCCAGGAAGCCTCCTGGATTGACCTCTTTCAGGACCATTATTCCATGACCCTCCCCACACTCCCTTCTCTATATTTCGTAGTAGTTTGCTTGAGTCTGTAAGTTCCTTTAGAGAGCACAGGTGTGTGTATGTGTGCATGTGTGTACACATGTGCCCTTTCTAGACTGTCTTAAGGCTTTTTCTTTCTCTCTCTCTCTTCTTTTTTTGAGAGATTTTTGCTA
>NW_006177774.1:0-337 GCF_000334495.1 Tupaia belangeri chinensis | reverse complement strand
CTCATGAACACACACAGGGCATTGCTCTACCCAGTGTGAAGTCACTGTGACATTATTCTGGCCACCAAGGACTAGGGGTCTTGTTGTCTGTCCTGGTAGGATTGGGTGAGCCAGACAGGACATTTCTGACAGACTTCTGAAAACCAAGAGTCCTAGGGAAGGGGAGAGTAAGAGAGGGGTTGCAGTGAGGTGGACCTTATTCTCACTGCCATCTAAGGGAATTCAGTACATTTTCAAGCCTCAGTTTCCCCAACTCAGTAATGAGAGCAAGTTTTGCCACTACTTTTTATTCCGGGGATGAAGGACTGAGATGGCCAGTAGAATTGAAAAGAGGAAT
>NW_006177773.1:0-337 GCF_000334495.1 Tupaia belangeri chinensis | reverse complement strand
GGAATGGAGCGTCCGAGGCCCCACGCTGGCGCAGGTTGCTGGACTGCACACTCTCGCCTAGAACTTGTCTAGGATCTAGCACTTTGATCACCATCTGATCATCAAGACCACCTTGGAGAGACCCAGCTTGCTCATACCAAAATAGCCCCTGTTGGTCCTTTACCCTGGACCTGTGGCAATCGGGGACTAGTTCTGTTTTTGTGGCTGAGTGTAATACATGTACAATAAATCTTCTGTCTTAGCAGAAGGGATAAGAAAAAAAATTGTTCTTTTCTTCCTCTAATACCGAACAGTGGGGCCCAGGACCCAGTGCAGCGGTGCAGGTGGAGGAGTGCTG
>NW_006177772.1:0-337 GCF_000334495.1 Tupaia belangeri chinensis | reverse complement strand
CAACTGCTGGTCTTGTCCCAGCAGTTGTTTGTTTCCCCATTTTCATATTGTCAAATGTTTATTTAAGGTATTTCAGTTATAACTGCTGTAAAAATGTTTTCTCCTGTTTAATGTTTGGTTTTTAGAAGAAAATTTTAGCTGCTCTAATGTCTTATTTGTGTTATCTTTTAGTTTTGTGGCTTTGTAAGAGTGATTTTATTTATTCATTCCATGAATAATATTTGTATTGTTGTGGTGTTAGGCTGTATAGGCCAATTTAGTATAATCACCCATGCTAAGGCTGTTAGGATAGGCAGAGGTAGTATTCACAGCCATGACAGGGCTTCAAGGATGGAAC
>NW_006177771.1:0-337 GCF_000334495.1 Tupaia belangeri chinensis | reverse complement strand
ATACTAGGAGGATATAATATTTTGATTTTATAAAGGAGAACTTAGGGCAGCGGCCAGTTAGCTATGGTGATGGGACTTGCCTCCGGAACTGTCTTAATCGTAAACCCATTTTCTCTTCATGGCACTGTGCTAGCTCCCACAGGCTTGGAAGTTTGTGCATTGTTCGAGTCTGATAGGGAAGGGATGAAACAGCGTCAGCAACATGAAATGACTTCAGGAGGATGGTTAGCTACCATCCACAGTGAACATTAGCGTGCTTCTGCAAACAACCCCAGGAATGAAAACCTAAGAATAATGAACTTGCTTTTGATATACAATATCAGAGAATAGCAGATGA
>NW_006177770.1:0-337 GCF_000334495.1 Tupaia belangeri chinensis | reverse complement strand
AAAATGTCTGATTTGGTAAAGCATTTATCTTCATAATAAAAGTTTTTCCATCGACAGCTACCACCTTCAGAAGAACTGACATCGCAATACTGGTAAGATCTGCTCTCCCTGGACAGTGAGCAAGAGTTCCACTGTGTCAGCATCACGGCAAGTCAAACAGGCACCAAACGGGACGATTACGCGCAGTTCGGTCAAGTCTAACACGGGTTTTCCCCAATTAGAGATTAACCACTGAAATGAAACATGCCCTGCAGTTGACGTGGTTTCAGGAAAACCACACTTGAACGTCATTACTCTGTTTCCCTCACCTCACCCTCCGTCACTGACAGGGACTGTG
>NW_006177769.1:0-337 GCF_000334495.1 Tupaia belangeri chinensis | reverse complement strand
TAAATAATTAAATTAAATTAAATAATTCTTACAAAATAAATATAGCAGAATTTACAGTTAATACAAATTGATGCTGATAACATGGTTATGAGCAAAACTGTTGGTATAAGAAGCATTCCATGAGAAATAAAAAGTTTTGTATTTACACTTTGAAAGTCAAAAATACCAGATAGCTAACATTCAGTATAAAGATACTGCAGTCATATAGTTATCAGAATGACATAGTAATTTAATAAAATAGAATGGAATAGAAAGGACCAACACTTAGCCAAGGGTAAATGGAAATTTTATATATGGTACAGAAGGAATTATCTGCTGGTAAAAAAGGGCAAAACTG
>NW_006177768.1:0-337 GCF_000334495.1 Tupaia belangeri chinensis | reverse complement strand
AGTAAGGAAATAGCAAAAGAAAGAAGAAAATGAAACAACCTATCTTTCTGGCATGGAGGACTGGGAAACTCTCAGGTTTACAGAGTTTGTCTAGGACTTGAGCTAGAGCTAGGAGCTGGGATTGGTGCCCTGCCTCATTTTACCTATCTGGGCAGTAAGATGCAGATGGAACTGAACACTGCTGGGGAGCTAAGTGCTGCCCTTTTTGTCAGGGAGGAGGGTGGGGCTCTGAAGTTGGGAGAGTTGGCATGAGGCTGGAGCTAGATCTGGAGCCACTGACAGGCCATGCCTCATTTTCTCTGTCTGGGCAGGGGAGTGCAGATGGAACTGGGCTCTG
>NW_006177767.1:0-337 GCF_000334495.1 Tupaia belangeri chinensis | reverse complement strand
ATGCTTGTATGTGTGTGAGTATATGCATGTGTCAGTGTATGTGTGCCTGTAAGCATGTGTATGCAAGCAAATAATGTACATACATGTATGCATGCTACCTCATGTATATGTGTGCCTGAGTGTGTATATATGTATGTATATGTATATGAACATGTGCACCTACATATATGTGAGTGTGTGTATATGTGCATTATGTCTATATGTATATGTGCATGCAAGTGTATGTGTATAATGTATATCTGAGTGTGTGTGACTGCATGTGTATGTGATGTATGTGTACTTGATAAACTCAAATGTCAAAGGGGTTTTTTTTTAGAGAGAGAGATTTTTTTTGCTA
>NW_006177766.1:0-337 GCF_000334495.1 Tupaia belangeri chinensis | reverse complement strand
TTCTGTTCTGTTTCCATCTGATGGCTCCAACTCAGATGAGGACTCCACGCAACTGTGGCAGGGGAAGGAAGGAACTGGGAAGGGACTGGAGACCACACATAAGCTCCTCAGTGCCTCCCCGCAGAACCATTATCCCTTTGCCCACCCACATCTCATCAGCCAGGGATTGGTCAGGGAATTGGGAAGCAGTCACCTCCGTTTTGGGCTGCTTCAGGGGTATGTGCCCTGGGCCATCACACGGCAGCCATCGTTCCCAAGGGATCCATGCTTGGTTTAATGTCCTGCTGTTTCCACCTTCGTTCTGAAGTTTTGAAGAAGGGTACCATATTTCCATTTT
>NW_006177765.1:0-337 GCF_000334495.1 Tupaia belangeri chinensis | reverse complement strand
GTTTTAAAGGACCAGTCATGAAAATAAATCTCTCATTACCTCAGGCTGCTGAACTCTGAAACCCTTCAACTGTATATACAGAGAGCCATGCTTCCCATGGGCAGCCCCCCAGCCTTTGACTGGATACAGTATACAACACAACTCCATTCTTGAGAAAAGTGAGACAGGAAAATATGACTCAAGGACTGCGAAGGCTTTGTTGAATTTTTCTTAGAACTTCATCCTTCCTTGTCTCTTCTTCTTGAGTTTGAATTACAACACAGTCTTCATTTTTGTTGTTGTTTTTCTCTTTCTTTTTTTTTGTTTTGTTTTATAAAGAAGTATTTATTTCATTGTA
>NW_006177764.1:0-337 GCF_000334495.1 Tupaia belangeri chinensis | reverse complement strand
AATTTTCTCCAATATTGCCTCATAGTCCTGTAGAACAAAACTGCCGGACATGAGGCCAATTGTCTTAAGCTCCTCCCTGAACTTAAAGCTTGAAAGATGTTAAAATATCTGAAAAAAAGAAAAAAATGAAAGATTATCATGAACTATTGTCATCTCCTAAGCCAGCTGATTTCAAAGAGAATTATTTTCTCACTATTGTCAAAGCATTAAACCTATTGTTTCCCCCTTTAAATAACTTTATGATATTAGTCCCATGCTGGCCCCAGAATGATTTTGAAATCATATCTTTATCATAAAATTTAGCTAATCGTGGTGGTTAAGGTACTAGACTCCCACA
>NW_006177763.1:0-337 GCF_000334495.1 Tupaia belangeri chinensis | reverse complement strand
TAGTCTGGATTCACATTTTGAGATAAAGTGAGAAAAAAGAATAATTGAAAGAAAAGTCCTTGTATCTGCTAGTGGACCTGGACTCAGGCATGCAGAAGAGAACAGAATCTCCTACTGCAGTGTATTAGAAAATACACCCTGAGCCTGCTCCTTCTCAAGTGAACAGCAAATGAGCCCACAGTCTGGAAAGCAGGTGTCATCA
This sequence comes from Tupaia belangeri chinensis, assembly GCF_000334495.1. NCBI lineage: Eukaryota > Metazoa > Chordata > Mammalia > Scandentia > Tupaiidae > Tupaia > Tupaia belangeri. Next base: position 135 of record NW_006177763.1, on the reverse strand, counting down.
GGAAATTAATAAATAGTAAAACTGAGAGAACCATTCATGAAAGTGCAAAATTAAATTCTCACTCAAATGTTGGTCCCATGGCCTGGTGATTAAGGGAGCCAGGTTCCACATGGTGGACCACATGTTTTGAATCCT
>NW_006177762.1:0-336 GCF_000334495.1 Tupaia belangeri chinensis | reverse complement strand
TTTTCTAGCCCAACCCTCAGCCATTTATGATTTCCTTTTCGCCAATAAGATGGACAGACCCGGAACAGCAAGGAGCCGTGGTGGGGCAGCCGTGACTGTGAGTCTGAGCAGCCCGGTGCAGGCCCGGCTCTGCTCGTCCTACCTGTCAGCCGCCTGGGCTCCTGTTTCCCTCCCTCCAGAAGCAGAGGAGACTCCCTGCCATCTGTCACTCCACACTGAGCTGCCTTGACTCTAAGGGTGGGTGGCATAGTTCCTGGGATCTTTCCCCAGAGAACCTGGACATCAGGGGAGTGTCATGACTGCTCATTGTGCCTGGGCTCTGAAATGCACCTCTCT
>NW_006177761.1:0-336 GCF_000334495.1 Tupaia belangeri chinensis | reverse complement strand
ATATAGAGAACTGGTCTTCAAAAAGAGATGAGATAGGACGAGAAGGAGCATGAGAACGCATGACTCAGTGCAAAGGTCTAGCACCTTCTTGTAGGAAAGGCAGGGATTAGTCGGCCCACTAACCTATTCTCTGGATTTAGCTCTGCCGAGAAACTTCAACAGTGGTTCATAACTTTTCCTTTAGTTGACATTTAGAGATTTTTTTAAAGCATTAATTGCCTCAGAGTTGAAATTGGTCCCCAAACTGTTTTACTATAAACAAGCTCCCAGCAAGGGTGAAAGGACCTCTGAAAAAATGTGTAGGGTCTCTCTTTCTTTCTCTTTCTCTGTCTCTCT
>NW_006177760.1:0-336 GCF_000334495.1 Tupaia belangeri chinensis | reverse complement strand
CTGCAGCTAAACTCCTAAATTACGACACTGTAGTGGCTGCTGGAGTTGCTACTTCTCAATCCTACTGCTTTGGTATTTACAAACTAATTCCAGCTGGTAAAATTTGTTATAAAAGGCATAAACCGTATTACCAGTTTTCTGAGGGCTATTTATTAATTAATTTTATGGTAGAGCTCCTATGGATAGCTAGAACAGTCGTGTGCTTATTGAGACAATGAATATTCAAATGACTGTATTTGGAAAGATTTTTCTCTTTACATGGTCAGATATATGAAGAAGTGGTCTTAATTAAATGACATTTACTTGACTCAGTTTTCTGGTAATACAGGAAACCCT
>NW_006177759.1:0-336 GCF_000334495.1 Tupaia belangeri chinensis | reverse complement strand
TGATGATAACTTCAAATTGCATCGCTGCTGAGAAAACAGGTCCACTGGGGAAACCCTATGGTGTTACAGACTGGCTGGCCCCAGCAGTGAGAAGACACTGGTGCAGAGGAGATTCCGCTTATATTATCCACGACCCTGCTTATTTAAAAGGGCATCACAGTCACTTAACACCTTTGAAAAGAAATGGTAAAGAAATAAGATGACCGATTGACACAGAAACCATACAGAAAGAAGGCCCCACTTCCAAACTCTGAACCTTCTAAAGGTGACGCACAAAGTGGTTATGAGCTAGACTTCACAGACAATCATGATATGGAGAAATCTACAAAGAGAAAT
>NW_006177758.1:0-336 GCF_000334495.1 Tupaia belangeri chinensis | reverse complement strand
ACTAACAGTTTTTGGACTGCCTTTTAGTGTGAGCTAGCTAATACTGGGGAGGGGAGGGTGAGGAAAACTCACCCCTTGTTCCATGAAACTTTGAATTCTGGTTGCCTTTTCCAGGCATTTGCCATAGATACATTTCTACTCCACGCATTCTGTCCAGATTTACAGTGCCAACACTGGGAGAGTCAAAGTGGAGTTGCACTCACTCCATGTTTCCTGGAACCAAACAATATACCCATTTAAAACATACAACACAGGGGCCAGCAGGTGGCGTAGTGCTCGGGGTGCTGGACTCCCAGGTGGCCTACCGTGGTTCCTGACCTGATGCTTAAAACTCAC
>NW_006177757.1:0-336 GCF_000334495.1 Tupaia belangeri chinensis | reverse complement strand
CCATGGGGAATGGTCACACCACCATCCCTTCCCCTCTGCTTCTCCCACCGCTCGGGATTTGGGGCACACACACATGACGCCCAATGTGTGTTTTAAGCCACCAGATTCAGGAGTTGAACCAGGCAGTCTGCCATGTATGATTCAGTCGCCCCAACCACCACACCTCCCCTGGCTGGCCCGACTTTAACACTATGGCGTTGCCTGAGGCTGTCCAGGACTGTAAGACACATACCACTATATCATGCCATTGGAAACATGAACGTCCAAATGTCTGGGGATGTAATTTGAGCAAAATGCATCCATCCTCTAAAAATGCGTATGCCCTTTAATCTCATA
>NW_006177756.1:0-336 GCF_000334495.1 Tupaia belangeri chinensis | reverse complement strand
ACTGCCATTCCCAATAAAATAATAATTTTTTTAAAAGAAAGACATTATATAGCACTAAAAGGGAGAATTCAACAAGAAGATATAATACATATAAACAGCTATACACCAAGCTTGGGAGCATCCAAATACATAAAAGAAAAGCTGCTATCTCTAAAGGTAGAGGGAGACTGAAAGACACTAATCATTGCGGATCACAGCACCCCATTATCTCCTTTGGGCAGGTCATCCAGACAAAAAATAATCAAAGCAATACAGGATATAAATGACACTAAAAATGAAATGGAGTTGAAAGACATCTATAGAACTTTCCACAAATATCTATCAAATATGAATCTT
>NW_006177755.1:0-336 GCF_000334495.1 Tupaia belangeri chinensis | reverse complement strand
GCCACCTCGAGATTCTACTCCCACTGTGGACAGCTCACTTGGTTCAAACTGGGTCCACTTTGGCCACCACCTGCAGGCTTGTGTCCTGACCCAGCTTCCTCCTTCATCTCCTCAACCTCCTTCTCACAGGGCTCGTGCAGTCCTGCGTCCAAACCCCTGCTTCTGGCTACTTGTTCACCACCCTGCCTTGTGGCACTGTCCACCCCTTACACTGTAATTATTGTCACCACCACTGCAGCCATCACCTTCCCCGTCTCCACCAGTACAACTGCCACGTCCATCACAAGCCCCATCACTACTCCTCAACACCATCACCACCCCCATCACCATCACCAC
>NW_006177754.1:0-336 GCF_000334495.1 Tupaia belangeri chinensis | reverse complement strand
ATTGAACCCAGGCCAGGCCTCCCATGTGGCTTCCGCCTGCCAAGTAGCAGCATCAACAGAGCACTACTGTGGCTGGACCTCTCAAGTCTATGTTTTCAAAGAAAGTACCATTTTGCCAGTGACACCATTGAAGCTGGGGGCACATGGGGGTTCATTGATCAGTTCTCTCTAGGCTATAGCATGCTTGAAAATTTTGTAATAAAATATTTCTTTAGAAGGCTGCCACTTGGGACCAGTAGATGGCATGATGGTTATGCTGTTGGACCTCCCGCATAGTCAACTGCAGTTCAAATCCTGCATCCAGCGGCTTAAAACTCAAGCCAGGTACATGTGCGT
>NW_006177753.1:0-336 GCF_000334495.1 Tupaia belangeri chinensis | reverse complement strand
TCTTTTATTAAGAAAACAAGAACGAGAACCAGCCTTTTGCCTGGTGTTTACATGAGTTGGATCAACATGGCCCACTGTGCTGTTAAAGTTCTGGATCTGGTGGCTTAAAAAACACACAGGGCGTTTGCATATGCATGTCCAAAATTCCAAAAAAGGAGGGAAAAATAAAAAGGGACTATGGTATGACCATTCCTCTCATGGGGGGGGGGTGCTTTCTTTTTTTCTCTGTCTCTTTGAGGTGAACGTACATGCACTCTGTGAGGGGTGAGGGGTAGGGGGGTATTAATATATTTTAAAATGATCACAGTTCAAAGTATCTTACACTGAAAAAAAAAA
>NW_006177752.1:0-336 GCF_000334495.1 Tupaia belangeri chinensis | reverse complement strand
CTATCGGAGGAAAAAAAGAGCCTTCAAATAGCTTTAAGGTCTATTTCACTAGCAACTTAGAATGCAAAGTATTTCATTTTTAAACTTCTAAAATTTGAAAACCAGATAGCCTAAGTTAAATATTAATAATATAATTTTCAAAGCTGAATGTGCTCATTTGGAGTTCAGCATTTTTGCTCAAACTACAAAAACAACTCCCTGAGACTCCTACATGAAAACATTACTATTTTGATGATCCATGATTAGATGCACTGATCAATCTCAGTAGCATCCCTTTTTGATCCTTGGTAAGGGTTTAGAAAATTCTAGAACAAATGCATTTTTCCCCTACTCTTA
>NW_006177751.1:0-336 GCF_000334495.1 Tupaia belangeri chinensis | reverse complement strand
TAGACATTCTCTCACTGGGCATGGTCACATAACAATCTCTTCTTTTCCACTTTTGCCTCATTTTGGGGTTTGGGGCATGTGCCAGGCATGTTTCTCAAGCTGTGAGATCTGGGACAGGGTTGGACCTAATTGTTTTAACTACCATGCCATCAGCTGGCCCCTTGTTTTTATTTTTTTAAAAAAATTTAAATCAGCATTAAGAAAAATGAACAGAAATAGCTTGGGATTCAACTGACATGATTTTTCAAACATAATCGATACAGAAAAGGGAAGTGAGGAACAGTGTAATTGTAGCATAGTGATAAAGAAATACAGTTTCAGGGAACCAGCAGTTAG
>NW_006177750.1:0-336 GCF_000334495.1 Tupaia belangeri chinensis | reverse complement strand
GTGGGGGACCTTGAGGATTTCTTCCAGCGTCCTCACAGTTTGATCTTTGGCTGTCAGGGACAAGCACCTCAGAGGACTGAGGCAGCCCTCGGGTCTTGCCCATCCCCACCCCACCTGCTGCACCAGGGGTCTACGCAGTCAGGGAGCTGAACGATGTCTGTGGGAGGAGGTGGGAACAGCAGCACCGAGGGCTGCGGGCCCCCTGGGTTCTCTTGCCTTGTTATTTTCCAGCTCGACCTCAGCGAGAGGCCTCTCCTGGCTCCACCCTGATCTGTGAGGAGCTGCCCAAGGTCTGGGGCCAGCCGCCCCTACAGAACCCCAGGGCTTCCTGGGGAA
>NW_006177749.1:0-336 GCF_000334495.1 Tupaia belangeri chinensis | reverse complement strand
AGTTAAAAATAAGAAGTCAAGACAACATTTTGAGGAATACCTGCATTTAATAGTCACAGAGAAGAGGGTCTGGAAAAGCAGAAGAGACACAGAAGTGTCTAGAGTGATGGGAAGAAAATCAGAAGTAAACTTTTATCACTGAAGCTAAGGGAAAAGTGTGTTTCAGGAGTGGAAAATGGTTGCTCTGTTAGCTGCAGGAGTTCAAGAATGGTTACAGTTGTCATATAGCAAGATCACCTAGGGGGAATTATTTGAAGAAGGGGTAGGGGGCCGGAGTAGATTGAAGACTTTGGGAGAAGGGTCTATAGAGAGAGTGTAGATGTAGATAGTTCTTTT
>NW_006177748.1:0-336 GCF_000334495.1 Tupaia belangeri chinensis | reverse complement strand
CCTGATGCAGTTCTTCCCTGCAGGAGCTCCCAGTCTGAGGAAGAGGGCAGACAGTACGTGGTAACGATGCACAGTGAGAAAGCACTTCTCAGGGAGGCTGTGGGGACAGAGAAGGCAGTTTATGAACCCAGCTTGAAAGAGAATCCTGGCAGCCTTCCTGCAGGAGGTGACATACAGTCAGATTGAAGTTAGCCAGACAAAGGTGTCAAAGAAGGGCGTCCTGGCAGCAGGGATAGCTCATACAGAGCCCCGGATGAGAGAAGGGCTGTGTTTGAAGAACTTCTCTCACACCCACACCCCAGTTGGGTAAGGTGCAGGGCACAGGGCAGTGGCTTC
>NW_006177747.1:0-336 GCF_000334495.1 Tupaia belangeri chinensis | reverse complement strand
TGGAAACTGGCAATGCTGAAGTCCTTCTCTTCCCTTTATTTCTCAGGAGTTTTCAGCAAACACGTATATGCACAAGGAGTGATATTCAAGCTCTTGTGCTAGTGATCTTTGTAGATGGCCATAAGGAATGCAGCCACCTTACCCACCCTGTCCCCAGCTGTCCCTGTTTCTGAAGATGTCATTACTATGGTTCCTCTGCTCTGAGCTCCAGTCCCTTTCCTGCTAATTGGCTTGTCCTCATAAGCAGTCATCGGAGAGTGAGAACATAAAATCCACTGTTATTGCATGTGCTCTAATGTCCCTGGGAGACAAGGTATGATTCTGGCAATTCCAATC
>NW_006177746.1:0-336 GCF_000334495.1 Tupaia belangeri chinensis | reverse complement strand
AAAATAAAATAAAATAAAAATAAATAAATCCTTCTGGCTGAAGGATTCATAGTAACTGCCTTTAACAAATACAATATGGAAATATTAGAAATCTATAGTTTTAGATGTAGATGTTCTAGTGGAAATATAATAGGCTCCCATTCTTTGTTTTCCACTTGTATGAACAATGTTAGAAAGAATATGAAAGCACCATGTCAGTTATGGTTGAGATTTGGCAATTTTCTTGAGGGAAAAATTCAAAGAATAATAAAAGATTCATCCCAGAAAGTTTAGAAATTCTTTCCACTCTGAGAAATGGTCTTTTTATGTCTTTTTTCCTCACTCATTTATATAATT
>NW_006177745.1:0-336 GCF_000334495.1 Tupaia belangeri chinensis | reverse complement strand
TTCTATTTCTCTCTCTCTGTCTTTGGTCAAAATTTTAAAAAGAAATAATAATGAATGGAAATAAATCTTTAAAAAGAAAATATTGTATAGGAAACAATGGTGAGAGAAAAAAGTCTATTTAAGCTCAATACAGACATACCAATGGAAAAAAAATTTAGTGGATGTGAAGTGGTACCTCATTATGATTTTTCATTTGCATTTTTGTGATTGCCAATGATGTTGAGCATCTATGCATGTGGTTATTGGTTATTTATATACCTGCTTTGAAAAAAGTCTGCTCACTCCTTTTGCCCATTTTTCAATTTAGTTAATTTTTTTTTTAAGAGAGATTTTTGC
>NW_006177744.1:0-336 GCF_000334495.1 Tupaia belangeri chinensis | reverse complement strand
TTCTTGCTTTCTGTCTCCCTATCTCTCCAGTGAGCTTGTGAACTCTATAACAAAAATCTCTCTTTTATTTTTTTTTTTAAAAGTGTTCCAATATTAGAGAGCTAAAACTGCTACAGCTTGAATATATCCCTTGAACACTGCATGTGTTGAGCCACTGTAAACAGGAAGAGTGAGGCCGCTGGGTCGTAATTGAGTAGTGAGGCTGGCGGGTGGGGTGGGATCCCCCGCGGTTGAGTCCAACGAGGTTTATAAGGAAAGAAAAGGAGGCAGAGACCCACAGATACAGAGTATGCTCTGCTCTGCGCGAGCCGCTGGCTTCCTCCATGTTGGGATGAA
>NW_006177743.1:0-336 GCF_000334495.1 Tupaia belangeri chinensis | reverse complement strand
AGAAGGGATAGTGGTGTGGTCATCCCCCATGATGCACCTAACGAAACCTAACGAAAATACACCATTGGTAAAGATTTCATTCACATACCACATAAAGTCCTCATACACTGTAAAAACTTGTGGCTCTGACAATAACACACTTCTGTGCAATCTTCCTTTAACCTACTACTAACTTTATCTTAACTTAAATTTTTACAAAATAATGCCCTCTCAAGCCCAAGTGTGAACCTCATGTAAGAGAAAATAAATTTAGTATTGCCAGCATTATCTTTTTAAAAAAAGAATTATTTGACTGACTGACTGATTTTAATTGGACCAGAGTGGGACAGAGTGAGA
>NW_006177742.1:0-336 GCF_000334495.1 Tupaia belangeri chinensis | reverse complement strand
TCTGCTTAGGCCAGTCCTTCCTCCACCTGTGCCTCTTAGGCTTTCGATATTATCATTTGTGTTCTTAGTTTGCTTGCTTCGTTTAATCTTGCCCGTGTGGGCTAGGTCCCCTCGTCACAGGACGTGTTGGGTAGTACCCTCCTGTCTGCTGCTGAGTCTCCTGGCTCCCCTGCCTGTGTTCTGCTCCCCTTTCACATCCACTGCTTTATTTAAGACATCTCTTCTGGACTTCTTGCTTGAACTTAGGCCAGTTGACAAGGATGTTGGCAGTCAGAATTTCCAGTGTTACTTGTGACTCAAGTTTATAGTGTAGGGGGCTGGCAGTTGGCATGGTGG
>NW_006177741.1:0-336 GCF_000334495.1 Tupaia belangeri chinensis | reverse complement strand
TGGTCTATAGAAATGCTGACCAGACAGATGACATGTCACAGAGGAGTTGTCTAAGAAGTCCCAGGATTTTAACTGGAAGAAGACATTTCTGGGAGGAAATCGAGGTTGTCTTTGGATTTGTAAAAGATTTCCAGGTGGAAGATGACTTGGACTTATCTGTTTCTTCTGAAGGAAGAGTAGGAGCATTGGAGGAACTTCAAAGGTATGGATCTCAGCTCAGCTAAGGTGATGGCTCCCAAACCGTGCTGCATATTAGAATCATCTGGAAAGTCTTTAAATCTTCCCCTGGCCAGGCTGAACCCTGAAGCAATTAAATAAGAATTTATGGGGGGGGTA
>NW_006177740.1:0-336 GCF_000334495.1 Tupaia belangeri chinensis | reverse complement strand
GGATCCAGCCACCATAACCTCCAAGTCACCTGCTGGCCCTGAATTTATTAACCTTTAAAATATCTTTATCAGGGCCAGTTGACGGTGTGGTGGTCAAGGCAGCAGAATCAGAACCCACATGGCCAGCTGCACGGTTCGGATCCTGAACCCGGCTGCTTGAGGAACACATTGGGCACATGTGCATGTGTGCACCGAATCCTGAGAAGACTAGAGAGGGGATTGTGATGTGGCTACCCTGCTCCCAGCCCCTGGGGTGTGCCTTCTCATTTTCCCTCTCTGTTCTCTCTCTGTGGCCAGCACATGCATCCTACAACAAAACTAAAAAGAAAAAAAAAA
>NW_006177739.1:0-336 GCF_000334495.1 Tupaia belangeri chinensis | reverse complement strand
TGTACCCGGGCTACAGTGGCTACCTGCTGCCGCACGGCTGAGCACACGGCTCCTCTCCAGCTCAGTCCTCCTTGGCGTGCACGTCTCAGAGGGGTTGGGGAGTCCCATGGGTGGACGTCTGTATGACTGTCCACACACCTCGCCACGATGCCCTTCCGAAGGGCTGTGCCTGTTCTCGGTAGTGCAGAAGTATCAACTTTACTCACACTTGTCTGCTTTGGAAAGTTAGAGTGTTCATAATGGCATCTGGAGCCCATGTTTTTGTTTGTTTATTTTTGTTTTTGCATAGGGCACATACATTCCCCAAAGAGACAGAGAAGGGAAAGTGAGAAATCA
>NW_006177738.1:0-336 GCF_000334495.1 Tupaia belangeri chinensis | reverse complement strand
TGGTCAAGCAGCTCTTGCAGGGTCACGTGGGAGGACGCCCAGAGGCGTTGGTAAGCTCTGGAGGGAAGGCGTGCACACCGGCCCTGAGCCAGAGGAGTCGGGGGCTGAGCGCGAGCAATGAGTGTGGACATGGGGTTCCGGGGTAGCTGGATGTCACTCGAGGAGCCAAAGAGGGAGGCAGTAAAGTGAAGGGTCCTCTAGGAAGTGTGTGGACCAGTCTGGGCTTACAGGTGTGAGGTTGGGGATGAGCCCACTCATGGATTAGCAGGAGTGAGGAGTGAGGGGTTTGCATGGTCCTTAGTTGGGGCTTTGGGAGAGAGGCAGCCTGGAGTGGGG
>NW_006177737.1:0-336 GCF_000334495.1 Tupaia belangeri chinensis | reverse complement strand
AAGAAAAGAGAGGGGGAAATAATAAAGGTCCAGCTGACTCTGTGGTGTAGCAGCAATGAGCTGCTCAAGAAAAGCCAGATTGCCTCATAGTGACCATGGTTCAAATCCCCAGCCTCCAGCCTGAAATATGCAAGTGTCCAAGATCCACCCAGCAGGAGAAAGGGGGTCATGACAATGACCACACCCTGTGGAAGGTGTTCCTCTCTGTCTCTCTCTCTTTCTCACCTTCATGTGTGCATGTATGCACTCTACACAAACAAAGGAGAAAAAAAAAACTTGTTTTTAAAAAGGAACAAAGCTTTAAAAAGGAGAGAGTTAAGGAACTGATACACCATT
>NW_006177736.1:0-336 GCF_000334495.1 Tupaia belangeri chinensis | reverse complement strand
GGCTGCACCATTTTGTATTCCCAACCAGTAATGAGTGAGAGTTCTGGTTGCTCCATATCCTCACCAGCGTTTGGTGTCGCCAGTGTACTGAATTTTGGCATTGTAGTGCATGTGGAGTTATACCTCATTGTTGCATTAATTTGAAATTTCTCTGATGGCGTGATAGGAGCATCTTTTCATCATATGCTTAGTGGCCATCTGTGTATCTTTTTAGTTGAATTGTCTGAGGTCTTTGGCCCATTGTTTAATGGGGTTGCTTCTTTTCTTATTGCTGAGTTTTTAAGTGTTCTTTATCAGAAATATCAGAAATACATTTTGCATGGGACTATCAGTTGG
>NW_006177735.1:0-336 GCF_000334495.1 Tupaia belangeri chinensis | reverse complement strand
CCACCATACCACCTGCCGGCCCCAACACGCAGGAATTTCTGATAAACCCCACAATATAAGGCTGTGATATCTGAGATTTACGCCCTAGAGAACAGTGCTGTACAGTCATGAGTATCAGAGGTGTTTCTTGGAGTTTCTTTGACATATTTTGTCATGGGGATACGGTAATGCTGACTCTCCATGAATGAAACATTTTTAGCATACCATACAGTGGTATTTCAGAGTTGGAGGAGACACGAATCACATGATCTCCTCACACCCTTCTTCCATTGCTTTTGCATGCTTGCCTAGTCATGCATCTCAGACGATACCACCTGGGCAATGGCTTGTTTTTTT
>NW_006177734.1:0-336 GCF_000334495.1 Tupaia belangeri chinensis | reverse complement strand
TGTTTTTCAAACTGCAGGGTCCAGGACTCCAACCAGGTGGCCAACCATGTGGGATCTAGCCATTTTAGCCACCATACCATGGGCTGACCCTCCAGTGTGTTTTTTCAAGCCACTGGGCTTGGGGCTTGAACCATGGTCACCCGTATGGGATCTGACTCCCCTAAGCACAAGGCTATGGGGCCCATCTCGCATTCCCAATTTTGAAAGGCATTCTCCTCATAAGAATTCCAGAGACAACTGAGGTCTAGAAGCCACTAAGATGGAGTTGACATGGGTGACTCAGATTTATTTTTCTATAACTCAAAAGGTCCTGCTTCCCAGGAACTTCCTGAACAT
>NW_006177733.1:0-336 GCF_000334495.1 Tupaia belangeri chinensis | reverse complement strand
TCAAATCACTGTGGCTCAATACCCCAAGGGGAGGGCAGGCTGTTGCACAGCTTCCAGAGTCTGGCTCTTCTGAAGCCAAGGTAAACCAGAGGATCTGAAGCCCTCAGGGTGCTGGGGGCACTTTTATATGATCTGAGATGCCTTATGTCACCTGAGACCACCTTGTGTGTGACCACAAAAAGAAAATGGTTCAAGCTTGTTACGGGTTGAATTGCATCATTCCAAAGTCTTGTGTTGAAGTCCTAACACCCAATTCCTCACAATGTGACTTTGTTTGGAAGTAGAGTGTTTACTGAAGTAATTAAGTTAAGGAACCAGCAGTTGGCATAATGGCTG
>NW_006177732.1:0-336 GCF_000334495.1 Tupaia belangeri chinensis | reverse complement strand
ACACACACAGTAATCAGTATAGTTATTCCCAAAACACAAGTAAATAAAGAATAAACTGAAAACACTTAAAGATGTGATCTCATGGAAGGATAAGAGTAATAGAAGTGGGATTTGAAATAAATGAGAATTTAAAAAAACATAAAATACGGAATGAAATTAGTCTTCCATGAACCAGTGGAGACAAAATACTATGAAATAAGAAACAGAACGAAATCAATCTGAACTCTCCCCAGCTGAACAATATACATACATGACTATACATTCCACACATGTACACAGAAATACACACAGAATATAACTAATAATCTTTCAAGGCTTTGGACTTTTTTTTTTTTT
>NW_006177731.1:0-336 GCF_000334495.1 Tupaia belangeri chinensis | reverse complement strand
CCATGCCACCTGCCAGCCCTAAAATACATTTTTAATTGAACTGAATTGTGATTTTCTCTGTCCTACTGTACAACAAGTACTACACTAGGTATTTAAAATTCACACATAAAACACCATTACCACCCTTAAGGAATTGCAAAATCTAGTGTGTGAGTCTGTTTATTTTTATGTGGGAGTAAAGAGGGGTAGTATAGTAGTATAAATAAACTGATCATTACTCTCAGAATCCAGAGATATGGATAACTATATTAATTGTGGAGAGGAGTACGTTTTCACCGGGAAGTACATTTTGACTTAGATCTTCTAATATAGGAAACAAGAAATGGAAAATTATTT
>NW_006177730.1:0-336 GCF_000334495.1 Tupaia belangeri chinensis | reverse complement strand
GTTTGGATCTTAGCTTAACCTGAACATGCTGGGCATGTGTACCTGTGATTACGGTTGGCTGAAAGGCTGAGGGGAGGATCCTAGCATGGCAATACTCTGTCAAGGGTATCTCTCTTTTTCTCTCTATCAAGAAATAAGTAAGTAATATTTTTTTAAAAGCTGGATTTTATTTACCACTTCCTTCCCTCTATTTTGAGTTCACATGCCGGCTATTTCCTCTTAGCAATCCTTGTCCCTTGGCCAATAGCTCTTTCAGCCTGTGGGCTTCTAAACATGTGAGTTGGTCACAAGAGGTCCAGGTTAGGAACTGTGGTTCACACCATGTAACTCACTCCC
>NW_006177729.1:0-336 GCF_000334495.1 Tupaia belangeri chinensis | reverse complement strand
TCCTGGAGCCCCGCCAGGTCGGACTCCTCCAACCCTCTTACTGGTCCCCCACAGTAATTAAATCCTTCTGACACCTGATCGTCACTTCGGTGGGTCCCTTTTTCTCTCACCCTGAGGCCCAACCATAGAGCCCAGCTGACCTGCTATGGCTGTTTCTTCATGTCTTAAGGCAGCTGAGAGCATATGGTCACATGATCAAAGGCAAACTTACAGAATTTCACAACCCTATTGTACCTAAGATGTAGTGAGCCTGTTCATTTCGACCTTGGGCTAAAGGCTGGAGTAGCGCCTGCTCTGCAACCTGAGTGGACAGCTATGTATTGACTCACCCTAGAA
>NW_006177728.1:0-336 GCF_000334495.1 Tupaia belangeri chinensis | reverse complement strand
CCATCAGGGAAAAGCACGCTAGAGAGGCACAGATCAAAGCTTGGTGGGAGACGAGCTCCCTGTGCAGGGGTAGGAGCTACGTGGTGGGTGTGGCTCAAGCTGAGATCAGCTGGACGTGTGGTGGGAGTCAGGGAGGTGGGCAGGGGCCCGGTCACACAGGGTATGGTAGGAGGAGTCTGGACTTGGTTCAAAGTGTGTTGGAATCTGTGGCTGACCAGGGGTCCTATGTGGAGACAGACCTCAGGAGGCACGTAGTGGGGCGTCCTGACGTCAGGACTGAGGAAACGACCTGATGCCGCTGGCAGGTCGAGTACGATGAGTGCTCAGAACTGACCG
>NW_006177727.1:0-336 GCF_000334495.1 Tupaia belangeri chinensis | reverse complement strand
ACCACTACATGTGTGACATCCTCCCCCTCCTGGAGATCTCCTGCTCCAGCACCCACGTGAACGAGCTGGTGGTCTTTGTCGTGGTGGGCCTCGACATTGGCGTGCCCACCGTCACCATCTTCATCTCCTACGCCCTCATCCTCTCCGCCATCCTCCGCATGCGCTGCGCCGAGGGCAGGGCCAAGGCGTTCAGCACCTGTAGCTCCCACCTCGCTGCGGTGGCTCTGTTCTTTGGGTCGGGGGCGTTCGTGTATCTCAGACCCTCTTCTCTGTTACCGATGGACCAGGGGACGGTGTCCTCCCTGTTCTACACCATTGTGGTGCCCATGCTCAACC
>NW_006177726.1:0-336 GCF_000334495.1 Tupaia belangeri chinensis | reverse complement strand
CCACCATGCCACCCACTGGCTGTCCTAAAACTGCCTCTTCCAGGGAGGTAAGTACTGAACATCACAACTCTCGGTCAAAGGCCACTGCTTGGAGCGGTGTTTCTATGGTAGCAAAGATGTCAACAGCCTCAATAGCCAGCTCTGGAGAACTGACAAGCAGAAGCTTTTAGCGCCGCCACTGAACGGTGTGTGTTCAGCCTTTCAGGAACACAGGAAATGCTCAGAACATAATGTTCCGTGAGCAGACCCAGGCTACAGGACTGGATGTCATAACACGGGACCACACGTCTAAGTCCCGGCTGACCCACACACGCCCCGCTGGTTTGCTCCCTCCCC
>NW_006177725.1:0-336 GCF_000334495.1 Tupaia belangeri chinensis | reverse complement strand
TTTTTTTTTTTTTTTTTTTTTTGCTTAAGGGTGTTCAAATTAAGTTTTCTGCTTACTACTAAACCTTAATATCCATCCATGTACATGTAGTCCAAGGACATAGAATAGAAAAAAGAACTCACTTCTAATTTAACTCCAGCCTCCTTAGTTCTATATTCTTACCAACTGTGTGAATGTGTCTGAACACTGCACATGAGAGAAAAATGGCAATAATCTTGGGGGAAAAAATTACGCTGTGAGTTACACGGCTTAGCTCAGGTATGTATCTGCTAACATGCTTCTTAAGATATCGTGTTTGACCCAGCTGCAATAGCACAAGCTGGACACTGCCAAGCT
>NW_006177724.1:0-336 GCF_000334495.1 Tupaia belangeri chinensis | reverse complement strand
CCAGCAGTTAGCATAATGGCTATGTCGCCATTAAATCCATCTGGGGACTGGGGGTGATGGCAGACCTCCGTGGAAAGCAGCCGAGATAACATTCTGGTTGGAGCAGGGCACTGTTTAGGTGACTGGAATGTGCAAGGGCAGTAGGCAGAGACCTCCTTGAACATGGGCAGCCTTGTCCTAACGGCCTTGCTGCTCGAGATAGCGCTACGCCTCACTTAGTGACCCGTGTAAAGACCAGGTCTCCCCTGTAGGGAATCCCCTTTCTCAATCCTTGGAGTCTCGGGAATCCCCTTTTTCAAGCCTTGGAGTCTCAGGAATCCCCTTTCTCCATCTTTG
>NW_006177723.1:0-336 GCF_000334495.1 Tupaia belangeri chinensis | reverse complement strand
GGCCCAGCCAGCCTCCCCAGAACCTGCTACAAAACACCGCCGGGCCAGGAGCTGAGGGAGGGCAGGCTCTCTCCTCCGCACAGCCCAGCCCCACCGCCCCGTCAGGACCTCGCTCCCGACCCCCAGTTCCAGCGCTCATGGTGTACTTCTGCCCACGTCCCCAGGAGCGCGAGCACCTGCCCGGTGTGTCTCCGCTGAGTCCCAGCCCAGCACACAGCAGGTGCTCGCTCCATATACTGCTGAGCCCACGGACACCATACAAGCAGGACCCAGAATGGGCTGAAGCCTGAGGCCACCGTGGGAACTGAGAAACTGTGGCTGAGGGACAGGCGGGGC
>NW_006177722.1:0-336 GCF_000334495.1 Tupaia belangeri chinensis | reverse complement strand
AGATAGATAGATAATTATATATCTGTCTATATATATCTTTCTTCATACATGAAGTTGATTACATTTAAAACTATGAATGAACCTCATGGAGGGCTTTCCATGGGGAAGCCCTGAGTCTTCTTTTGAAACTTTTCCAATTTCTATGCTTTCCTTTACTCTGTTGTCAGCTCGATTCCCACTCCTTCAGGAACTGCCTTCACCCATATTTGTTTTTCAGAGATCTCTCTGCTGAATTTGGCTTCAATAATAACCCAAATCTACCCAAACTCCTAACTTCCTACCTACTCACTTGCTTGCTTCCCTAAAGGCAGTTCCTTTAGGACTCCCAGCTTTTCA
>NW_006177721.1:0-336 GCF_000334495.1 Tupaia belangeri chinensis | reverse complement strand
GTCTCTCTGGAAAGTGCATATACCCTCTGGCAATTGAGAAAAACGTGGAAAAGGTAAAATTACTATATTGTATGCAGAGACTACATAGGAAAGGAAGAGAGGGTCAGATTTATTGACCTTGAAGGATCATTAGGAATAGAGATTCATTGAGATGTTGGAGCCACCTGGGGGAGAAATCGTGGTGGCTGTTTCCTATAGTCTCAAGGAACTTTTGTTGCTAGGCAGGCAAATCTAGAACTTCATAAAATGAGATGAAAAGGAGGAGCGATTTGCAGTTCTCTTTGTCCTGGGAGGTCTCAAATAAAACCCTTGTAGAGGTGGTGGTAGCACCACGCA
>NW_006177720.1:0-336 GCF_000334495.1 Tupaia belangeri chinensis | reverse complement strand
AAATAAATAATTTTTTAAAATTGTGAACTTTAAATAATAAAATATTGGGGCTAGCAGAGGGTGTAGCATTCACATCACTAGACTCTCACATGGCCAGCAATGGTTCGAGTCCTGTACCCGATGACTTAAAAATAAAAGTAAAAGATCTTTTAAATAAAATATTGAGGAAGTCATAGCTCTTAAAATATAACATGATAGAAGAAGTTTTCTGTATCTAGAGAAGTACTGTTGACATTTTGGGACAGTAGGTCACTCATATCATAAAAATGAACTAGGAAAGAACTCTTAAACTTTCCAGTTTAGATAAGTGACATGGGGAACCAGCAGTTAGCGTAA
>NW_006177719.1:0-336 GCF_000334495.1 Tupaia belangeri chinensis | reverse complement strand
AATGCGAAATCAAAACCATGAAATTCAGAGGTTCAACCTGAAGAGAAGAAATAGAAACTTGAGAGCTTAGTATTGGGGGCCATTTTCTTCCATGCTGACTGGGAAATGTCAAAAGCCTATCCACAGGAAGATAAGGAATGAAGTCAAGATGTGAAAGAAGCAAAGGTTAGACAAGAGATGGGACTCTCTGAGATGCCCTGGAGCGCCTCAGTCTATGACCATTCTTCCTACAGCTTGGCTGTCTAATTCATCCTTGAATTTGAACAGATACTCCCCGATCTAATTAGTGGCCAGTTTTGATTAAGTAGGCTCAGGTGGATCTTCGTAACTTGCACA
>NW_006177718.1:0-336 GCF_000334495.1 Tupaia belangeri chinensis | reverse complement strand
CGCGAGGGCCTGGGAGAGGAGAGCACGCGAGCCTCGCGTGGCCCGACTGCCCTGCCTCGCTGCACGTCCAGAGGCCACGGTCGCCTGCGCTTAGAGAGAAGGAGCAGGGAGAGCCGGGGGCGTTCTAGCTGTCAGAGGCCACCTTGGAGGTGGCACTTCCGCTGACTGTCCGGGAGAAACACCACCAATTCTCGTCTCTCTGAAGAGCCCGGAGCCGGACACATGTCCACAGGTGTGTGCCGAGCCCAGCTGCCCGTCTGCAACTCAGCTCTCCCAGGCTCGCGGTCCTGCCGGGAGTGCCCAGGCCAGCAGCAGGTGCTCACCTGCCACCACAGA
>NW_006177717.1:0-336 GCF_000334495.1 Tupaia belangeri chinensis | reverse complement strand
CGACTACATGGTAGTCCAGCAA
Source organism: Tupaia belangeri chinensis (assembly GCF_000334495.1). Classification (NCBI taxonomy): domain Eukaryota; kingdom Metazoa; phylum Chordata; class Mammalia; order Scandentia; family Tupaiidae; genus Tupaia; species Tupaia belangeri. Next base: position 314 of record NW_006177717.1, on the reverse strand, counting down.
CGTAGCCATGACGTCATCTGTGGGTCCCAGCACTTTTAATTTTCACTAAAAGCTTGCACTGGTACACGTGGCTTACACGGGGACAAAAAAATTCCTCCACCATCTGACATTTTAATAATTTGGACTTACAGGACCGTTGTGAATAATCACAGGGTAAACATTAAGTGAACCTCCAGGAGCTGTCTCCTAGAAGGCAGCCTCGCTCGGGGCACAGTCCCCCTGGCACACTCTGAGGTACAGACAGACAAGAGGAAGGGCCCGTGTGTAGGGGCGTACATACACGCAAGTATGAAGGTGCAGAGACTTCAGGAAAG
>NW_006177716.1:0-336 GCF_000334495.1 Tupaia belangeri chinensis | reverse complement strand
CAGGCACCTCATCTGTCAAGCACTGAATATCTATGAATCTTAAATCACAACCTTAAAGAATATTCAAAACTTTTTGAAGTAGATCAACATGCATCATCACTAAAATGAAATAAGATTTGTCTATTAAGTGGGGAAATGCTAATGACTAGAAGTTTCTTAATAGAAAACGGTTTTTCATAGTTTTTTCAACTGTTCATCTTCTTTTGCTTATTTACTTCTTTTTCTATGTTCCAGAAGAGGGAGGCAGTATGCATTTGTCATTCACAGTATTCACCCTGGAGTCAGACACCCTGGATATAATCTCAGTCCTACCACTCACTTACCTATAAATCCTAA
>NW_006177715.1:0-336 GCF_000334495.1 Tupaia belangeri chinensis | reverse complement strand
TGACTAGAGGCCTCATTCAGCTGAAGGCAACATGAGCCCAGTTTTCATCCTAGAGTATCCTGGGAACTCCAAAAGAATCATTGGATCTCACAAGGAATTGATGTAGGAGCACCATTAATTGATTTATTTTCCAACTGGTTCCCTTTAAATGCATGGGGTTTAAATTGACTGCTTGCCATTCAATAATTTGCTGCCTCCCCCATCCCTTTTAGGCAGCTCACATGGAAACATCAGTCACCAGATTCCTTAGTTAATTTACAATCTAAGGTTGGAACTAACTCTGGAGGTAAGCAGGCCAGCAGCTGCCTCAGAGACTACATGGCCTCTGCCTAAAAT
>NW_006177714.1:0-336 GCF_000334495.1 Tupaia belangeri chinensis | reverse complement strand
TAAGTAAAATTAAATACATCTTTTTTAAAAAGGTGTGTGTGGCAGGGGCTAGATAGTAAGTATTTGAGACTACAGGTCAGGGAGTCTTTGACTGCTACTCACCTCTGCTGCCATACCAGAAAACAAATGCAGACAGCATGTAAGCAAGAGGGCATGGCATGCCTCTGTTCCAATAAAACTTTATTTAAGGATGTTGAAATTCGAGTTTCAAATAATGTTATGTATTATGGAATATCATTCTGATTTTTTTCCACCCATTTAAGGATGCAAAAACCATTCTTGGAGGTCACGGGCTTTAAAGAGAACAGATGACTGGCTGGGTCTGTCAGCTGTCAG
>NW_006177713.1:0-336 GCF_000334495.1 Tupaia belangeri chinensis | reverse complement strand
CAGGAGGGGAAGGGCTCAGGGCAGGGCGGGGACACCTCCTGGGCAGGAGGGTGAGACCTGAGGACAGTAGGGGCTGCTGCTTTGCAGACCCAGCTCAGGGGTCCTCGGGAACATAGCGGCGGATCCAGTCCAAGTAGTGCGTGACGCGGGTGTAGATGCCGGGCCGGTTGGGCTGGGCACAGCCCTCGCCCCAGCTGACCACGCCTGCCTGCAGCCAGGCACCCTTGACCTTGCAGACCAGGGGCCCCCCGGAGTCGCCCTGGGGGTGACAATGCATCAGCGCTGGGAGGTAAGGGGGCAGGGGGCAGGGGACACTCTGGCTACCTGGCAGGAGTC
>NW_006177712.1:0-336 GCF_000334495.1 Tupaia belangeri chinensis | reverse complement strand
GTTGGTGACTGGATGGGATGCTGCAGGGAGTTCCGAGCAGAGGAGGGACACGGCTTCACGTGGGGTTGGGTCTCCCTCTGGTCCTCCCCGCGGGGAGGGCAGCTGTGGGGGTGAGGGTGGGAGCCAGGGGCTTAGTGCAGAGGTGATCACACCTGTCCAGGTGAATGGTGACGGGGCTGGCCCAAGGCGAGGCCCGAGGAGGTGGACAGGAGGTGGGTAGACTCCAGATTAGATTCAGTGCTTGTTGTCTTCTTCCTGCTGTAGACTTCTGCCCTCCAGGCACCTTGACCCGTGGGGGGTATCTGCTGCGTGCAGTTCTAGTCCGTTCTGTGGGGG
>NW_006177711.1:0-336 GCF_000334495.1 Tupaia belangeri chinensis | reverse complement strand
GACACAGCATGGTGTGGTGGAGCAGGGACACGGGAGTCCCCTGCTTGCCTTCGTGTCCCCACCACTGTCTACATGTGGCGTTTCGGGCAAATGGCTCACTCGTTCCTTGCCTCATGTGTTGAATGGGATGCTAGGACCCCTTACTTCAGTTGTTACGATTCGAATGAGTTAGGGTTTGTAAAGTACTTCGAACAGTACCTGGAGTAACACAGTATGTTCAACATCCCTGGTTTTAGGTAAATAAACTACAGTAATATGCTGGCTGGGTATTAAGGACCAACCCCTGCCCTAAGAAGTCAGTGGTCTAAAGTCTTTTAACAAGCAAAATGAGAAATA
>NW_006177710.1:0-336 GCF_000334495.1 Tupaia belangeri chinensis | reverse complement strand
GTCCAGCACCCTTAACCACCCATCCACCTGCTGACTCCTCAGTTTACCTTTCCCTGGCTAGGACTTTTGGATTTTAAAAGCTGAGGCTTGGTTAAAGAAGCTCTAAAGGAAGGGTAGTGTTTAGCAAGTGCTTTGGCTATGCCGAGGGCTGAACTGGACCATCCGTAAGTGTTTATGGCAAGATGGAAGGACTTGGATCAGTTGAGAAGAGACGTATTCTGCAATTGGAGGTTGTAACCTTTGTTAGCAAGACTCCTAGAGTGTAGGCCATGGGTAGGCCAGTAGACCTGGGAAAGTTTCATCTCATGAGGAAGAAAAGAATTCATTGTAAAAAAG
>NW_006177709.1:0-336 GCF_000334495.1 Tupaia belangeri chinensis | reverse complement strand
TTTCTTTCCATTTTAAAATAAGTTTAGTTTAGGAACGTTACCAAAGACTCTGCAGAGTATGAGTTGGCACATGGCCACCCTTCCTCACTGATCACTCCTTTCCTTTTGTTTCTCTGTTTTTGAAAAGTTTAAGGCACTTTTATTTATGCATATGTGGTACTGTACCTTAGAGAATAAAAATAATGTCTCTTTTAGTATGTCAAGATTTGGTTAAAAACACATCTCCCCACTTCCCCCTCCACCATTGTATTAAAAGGTGGAGAAAGTAAACCTTTATAAACATTTATATCCAACACGTTCAGAATACTGGACACTATAAAAGGGAATACCAACTGT
>NW_006177708.1:0-336 GCF_000334495.1 Tupaia belangeri chinensis | reverse complement strand
GCCATTATGCCAACTGCTGGTCCCTATAAAGATAGGTTTTTAAAATGTTTGTAAAGGATCTTACTTTTTAATAAAGTATATTGAATGCAAATTCTTTTTGGGACCTGACTAGATGGTTGAGGGGACATTGTTGGTTGTCTCTGTGACATCAATTTAACTCATTCTGTAGCAGTCGTACATGCAGCAGTCATGCATTTGGGGTTAGCGACCTCACTTTTAACTCTAAGGGTAGTCCTTAATTGGACTCCATCAGTTTTATATACTTTCAGTCATGGGCTGATGACTCAATTTAGACCAATCAGAGTGAGATCAAAATCTTATTTTATAATTGCTAGA
>NW_006177707.1:0-336 GCF_000334495.1 Tupaia belangeri chinensis | reverse complement strand
AATAAATAAAAGTAAATAATTCTTAAAAATATTATTTATGTAGATTTCTGAGTTTTTAGTGCCCCGTACATTGCATGCCTGAGCTGGTTCCGCACTCACCTCTCCCTAGTCCCGGGCCCAGTGCAGGGTGTTGTGTCTCAGTGTTATTTCTCAATACCCGACAGAGCTAAGAGGCATGGTGGGCTGCTGGAGGTACGTTTCATGGGCACACGGGTCTTCCTGGAGGGGCCACCAGGGGACGCTATGCCTCGGAATTATCCATAGTAGCAAGGAGGCAGTAGGGCTTGCGTGTACACCTCCAAGGGTCTCCACCAGCACCCAGCGCCCCTGCCTTGC
>NW_006177706.1:0-336 GCF_000334495.1 Tupaia belangeri chinensis | reverse complement strand
TTTTTTTTTTTACTACCTCAGAGAGACTAGGGAACAGAAGGACACCAGCTTCACTTCTGTTGCCAACTTCCCACTTTCGTCAGGCACAGAGCCTAAATTACACTGTTTATTTCTCAAATCTGAAATGCATCTTTACCTCTCTTCTTTCTTCTGGAACACATGGTCTTCAGGATGATGCAGTGTCATCCTCGTCTGTGTTGCAAATTGTAGAAAAAGTCTCTGACTCTGTTTCCTTTGGAGAAGGGAGTTAAAGAGAAAATTACCTTGAAAATACTTTTCCACCCTCCTCCACCATGAATATCTCCAGTCAGACTTCAGGCAGGCTGATCCAAATGG
>NW_006177705.1:0-336 GCF_000334495.1 Tupaia belangeri chinensis | reverse complement strand
AAACCAACCTTGGATCAAAAATATTTCAAAAGATCAATAAAAAATAATAATACAAATAAAAAGAAGACAATGTGGCAACTACTTACATAGTATTTTATTGTCATAGATAGTATACTAACCTAGAGATGGTCTGAGAAGGTGGAGGATGCACTTTGCTCATACAGAAACACAACACTACTTTGCTGGAGAATGGTGGGCCATGGCTGCAGCCCTGTACACCAGGAGATGGCAGTTCCCAATGTGCTGTGTATTGTGAATACATGTGCATGAGACATATGTGTTACAGTACATATGTATTTCTAAGTGTACATTCATATTTGCATACATAAAAACAAG
>NW_006177704.1:0-336 GCF_000334495.1 Tupaia belangeri chinensis | reverse complement strand
GGGTTAGTATTATGGTTTAGGGAGATGGTTTAGATAAAATTTATGGTTAGGTTTAGTATTGGGGCTAGGGTTAGTTTATTAAGAAAGGGATAGTATTAGGGATAGGATTAGCATTAGGATTTAGGTTTAATGTTAAGATGAGGGTTAGGGTTAAAATTATAGTTTCGAGTTAGGGTTAAGGTTATGGTTTATGTTTAAGGTTAAGGTTATGTATAGGGATAAGGTTTGGATAAGGATTTTTGGGTTTGGGTTAGTGTTACTAGTTAATGGTAGAGTTTAAGGAGAGGCATAGGATTAGGTTTAAAGGTTAGAGTTATGGTTAATGTTTAGGGTCAG
>NW_006177703.1:0-336 GCF_000334495.1 Tupaia belangeri chinensis | reverse complement strand
AGGCCTCTGTGAGTTAGAAACTTAGAGTCCTCCACATTGAGCATCCAGCAATTCTTCAACTATAACTAAGGTTCTCCTGCACCCATATTGTTTTTCACAGCTATTTCTGCTCCTGAGTTTCTACTGTTGTAAACTGTCATTTTCAGGATCTGCTGCAAATATGTGTTTCCAATTTTGGTGGGTAATGCATCTAACTTTTCCGATGCATCTAAGTGAGGTTGATTTTGCAGTTCGTTCTTTTCGTTTTTTCACTTTTGAGAGTTTTTTTGTGTTACAACACATGTGCTCGCTGGAGATACAGGAAGTGATAGAGGGAGAGAAAGTGAGAAATCACCC
>NW_006177702.1:0-336 GCF_000334495.1 Tupaia belangeri chinensis | reverse complement strand
ACTCCCAGTTCCTTAATTCTCAGACCGATTTGTCCTAGCATAGACACAGCTGTTGGTTGCCATTGTTGTCAGTTGCTATCAGAGTATACTCTACATTTTTATCAGATGGCACCTCACACTTAAAGTTTTCATTTGTGTGTTTGTGATTTGTCCTCCCAGAGCACAATGTCATCTTTCTTCCACACATTGCACCATCTCATGAAGACAGCAGCTTTTGGATGATATGGCACATGGTAAGGCCAGAGAGACTCATGGAGATGAGTCAGTACTTATGGTGTAGAAGGAACTCTTTGGTTAGAAGCCATCTTACGTGGGATACCAAGAGAGAAAATAAGG
>NW_006177701.1:0-336 GCF_000334495.1 Tupaia belangeri chinensis | reverse complement strand
TCTAGCCACACATTCCCATTCTCATCCTTGCTGTCGTCTTGATGAGGAGCAGTTTGATCCTGGTTAAATATGGTCATCTTTTCTCTTTGTATAGCCCTGGCTGCACCATTTACTGATCCAAATGACCTACCAGATAGACTTAACACTTTAGAAATGTAATTTGTTCCACATGTTTGGCCACTGATCCACTTTAAGTTCTGATGCGATTGGTACAGATGTTCCCCGCAGCCCCCCTGCACTGTTGGCTGTGATTGGAGGCTGCTAAAGGCATAGATGTGCAATCTTCAGGGAGCAGATGTGTTCTCTGCTCACTGGAGCTTTTAAAAAACAAAACTC
>NW_006177700.1:0-336 GCF_000334495.1 Tupaia belangeri chinensis | reverse complement strand
GTTTGCTGCAGGCCTGGTGTGATGAGTAAGGTTAAGCTGCACAGGGATGCCAGGGATACCCTCATGAGAGGGAAGGGTAGACAGAGGAGTGGCAGACTCATTGAGAGATAATCTAACCTCTTACAAAGGAGATTGAGTGAGGTTGTCACATTGCTCTGGAAATTCTGGGGCTGGCACCGTCCTTCCTTGCAGAGTGCTATCCATGACCAGGAGACAGACATACATACCAGGGAGCGGTCCCTGAAGGCTCTGGGGACTGCAGAGATTCTGAAGGAGAACAGAAGAAGAGGTTTTCTTTCTTTCTCTTTTGCTATAGGGCGCATGAGCTTGTCAGAG
>NW_006177699.1:0-336 GCF_000334495.1 Tupaia belangeri chinensis | reverse complement strand
GGCCTCAGCCTGCCAAGCAGCAGTGTCCAGTATATGCTACCTCAGCTGGACTGAAATCACCATTGCCATTTTCATGGGGCAAATTATTGGTGATTTCATCCTTGTCACCCTGCAGCCTTACACCCATGGTATCTATGGTGAGAGCCTGCAGGCCTTGGCTTTGAGCAGGGCCTGTGCTCCATGTAGGAGACCATTGCCCTGTGTTTGGACAATCAACATCTCTAAGTTACCTCTTACCTGGACCACCCAGATGTGAGGGTTCAATAGACAGGCACTGTTCATGCTGGACTCCCCTAAGGACCTCACCTATGGTTTGTTTGCTTCTTTGTTTGTTAG
>NW_006177698.1:0-336 GCF_000334495.1 Tupaia belangeri chinensis | reverse complement strand
ATTTACCTCATGTTACCAAGACTAAACTCAATGCCAGCGTGACTGCTGGGTTCTCAACAATTGCTGGAAGCATCCTCAGCACATATATTTATTTGGGGATTTTCATCCTCCACTTTTTAACAGCTACAGTTATGTGTGCACCTGCATTATTGACTGTTGCTAAATTCTTTTGACCTGAAACAAGAACAAAAACAAAACTCTAAGATAACCCTGAAAACGTCATGAAAATGGAAATTGATGATACAGAGTCTCCTAAAAGTTCATGTGCAGGAGCATCCTCTTTCATTTCCTCATGGCAAACATTGCTGTGAATCTGATTGTCTTCCTGGTTCTGCT
>NW_006177697.1:0-336 GCF_000334495.1 Tupaia belangeri chinensis | reverse complement strand
TAAATAAATAAATATTTTTTAAAAAGACAGGGAGTTCCAAGTCTCATCTCCAAAATGGGAAAGGCAACACAGGATGACTCCAACACACTTGAGGACGCTTGTACAGATCAGGAGGGAACACCCACAGGTGCTATGGTGAGGGTAAAGGAGTGACACGCCGACTACCACAGGTAATAATTCGGAGAAACTTTGGTTAAAGGCTGGCAAATTCCCAGCTATGTTGTAGCCCCGTTATAGCTCATCCCATACCAATCTTCATGAAATGATTAGCATTTCAGACCCTGTTTCTTCCCAGCCATGATTATTCTGTCACCATAAAACGTGCTCCCCAGCACT
>NW_006177696.1:0-336 GCF_000334495.1 Tupaia belangeri chinensis | reverse complement strand
GCTGTGATGATGTTCAGTGAAAGAATGTAAAGTGAACTAATAAAAAAGCTACTAAACATACAGAAAATTTAAATTTTCAGAAAATACTATATAAAAGCCAAATTTATGATAAAAGTCACCAAAAAAATGTTATTAAACAATTTAAATATTGAAGCACAAATAAAAAGAAAAAAGAATAGAAGTTTATTTTGCTCATGGTTTTAGAGATCCAAGGTCAAGAGGCCATATTTGGTGAGCATGCTTTGTAAAGTCTCAAGTCTGTGCAGGACATCACATGGCAAGAGAGCAGCCTGCAAGTTGATGTCAGTGTCTCTGCATCTGCTCTTACAAAGACAA
>NW_006177695.1:0-335 GCF_000334495.1 Tupaia belangeri chinensis | reverse complement strand
CATGGCCTTTACCCCTGGGGAGGAGGTGAATTCTCACCTTCCCTTTATCTTTCTCTAGCACATGTGCCCAATAGCAAAAGTAAAAAGTATATAAGTCAGTCCAACATTTTAAAGGCTCATTTAGTTCCTAGAGTGTTTTCTTCTTTTAAAAAAATTCTATATTTTATGTCCAATTCATGCTGTAAAACTTCATGGTTTTGAAAGCATGCATGCAGAGTGATCATCAAATCAAGGGAATTGGTGTATTTGCACAGAAATCAGAGTTGGCATTTTATCTTTATTTTTTTTTCCAGAGTGAGGGAAAGTGAGAAATCAGGTCCTGGAAGATGGCCACA
>NW_006177694.1:0-335 GCF_000334495.1 Tupaia belangeri chinensis | reverse complement strand
ATTGGTTAGCAAAATCTGTGAACTCTATGATTCCTTGCCACTATTGCATTAAGATAGGTCCTGCCAGCTCATTAATTCTCTTGTCAAGATTATTTTAATTATGATTCTGATAAAGGATGTGATTCATCATTCAAATACACCCAATGCCATAAACTCTCTTCCAACTTGTTTTCTGTGCTTATTTTAAATGTCTCATTTGTCAAAAACTTCCTATTCTTCTGGAAAGTTGCTCAATCACTCATAACTTACAAAGCACACAGAGAAGGACTATCTAAGAGAAGAGGCGATGGAAATTTTACAAATTGAGCCAGCCAATGGCATGGTGGTTAAAGCAG
>NW_006177693.1:0-335 GCF_000334495.1 Tupaia belangeri chinensis | reverse complement strand
CTCTCTCTCTCTCTGGTGAGCACACGTAGCACAAGGCAAAAATCTCTTAAAAAGTTTGGATAGATTACATGAAATACCATAAAAGAAGTACATATAGAAATGCTGATGGATCTAAAAAAACATAAATGAAAGATAATGTACTCTGTAAACTAAAACCATCTATGTAAATGTAAAATATACACTCAAAACAATAATACATTTTCTATGTGAACATATATACAAAAAAGATTTGCACTAAAAAGCAAAAATAAATGGAGAAGGAATGAAATAATAAAAGAAACATACAAATAAAATAATTAAAGATCTTTGGACTGATGACAATAATATGTATGTTT
>NW_006177692.1:0-335 GCF_000334495.1 Tupaia belangeri chinensis | reverse complement strand
CACACACACACACAGAATAAGTAAAATAAAACTTTTTACAAAGCATCAATGCCATAGGATGTTAAGAGGTTAATGTGCAGGGTGGGGGTTGGGTGAGCAAGGGAAGCCAAGAGGTTGGAAAATGTTAAGTCAAAGCTAAAGAAGTGTCTTGACTATAGGATTTCTCGAACCATCTAAATTGCCAAAGGAGTTTCCAAAAAGAAAACTTGTAAGCACCAAGTCTCTAATGTAGGTGACCGTCTTGTAAAACCAGGATTCTGAAAGAGATCTGGATTGAGAAATATTGCTGAATGAAAAACTCATTGAAGCCTTTCGATAAAGCAATTTCATCATCA
>NW_006177691.1:0-335 GCF_000334495.1 Tupaia belangeri chinensis | reverse complement strand
GTGAAAAGAGAATGTGCTCAACTGACCAGCAGGGGCAGAAGGGAAGGTGCTGGAGGTTTAAAGACGATCGGGCTGAGTATTAAGTGATGCAGAAAGGGAAATACAGCTTACTAAAATGGTTCAATTCCAGTGTCATCTCCTCATCTCACTGTAGATCCTACTAGCCTGGAAAAGCTCACCCCAGCAGATTAATCAAAACCCTAGAAGGTACAAAAGGTTTGCTTCTTCCCCAATTTGGCTCAACCAATTTAGTAGTATCATCTCTTCCCTACTGTAGATAAAGCCTGGGTATTATTGGGACCACCAGATGGCATGATGTTATGTCGCTGGACTCC
>NW_006177690.1:0-335 GCF_000334495.1 Tupaia belangeri chinensis | reverse complement strand
GGAAAAGTCCTGACATATTTTTCGATGCAAAGGTGGATCATGACTGTTTTGGAAACCCAATATTGATGGAATATTATGTGCCTCTCATCACATGTGGTGGAGATGGCAGGTGTTCTACATCCGTCCTCCTTTTTCTCACTAATAGAGCCCTACCCTACTAAAGTAACGGTATTACTGTTACTTTATACAGTATATCAAAGTCAGTATAAGGACTATATTTCCCCCTCATTTAGCATGTGTTTGACCAGGTACCTAAATTCACTTCAATAAGCTGTGCAAGTGTTGAGTAATAGCTTGTGGAAAGCTTTAAAAACAAACAAACAAACATTGGCCCA
>NW_006177689.1:0-335 GCF_000334495.1 Tupaia belangeri chinensis | reverse complement strand
CTAAAGTCAATCAACATTCCAACAGGAAGGCCAGTGTGTGTGTGTCTCTCTTTTTCATTTGATTAAAAGAAATTTACTGCGTCTCTAAAAGACCTCCAAATGATCACAACTTCTAGCCAGACCCTTCGCTTGGGCTGGTCTCTCCAAAGCACAAAATTTACACTCTAAAAAAGAACCGCCCATATGTACATTTTTGCATCCGTGCCAATTAAGAGTCTTTATCTTTGTGACACATCGAACTATTTCATGGAGAAAAAAAGCGATTCGCTGATCAATAGCCGATTTACAGACTGCCCGATCCGCGCAGAGGGAATGATGCCTTATAATAAGAATGG
>NW_006177688.1:0-335 GCF_000334495.1 Tupaia belangeri chinensis | reverse complement strand
GGTAAGACTCCAGCAGCTCCTGTTTAAGGGAACACGTGTCCTACCCAACGGTGATAAACGACCAGATGCCTGCAGACAGCACCAGGTGGTGGCCACGCGGCCTTCACGAAGACTTCCCAGAAGCAATACACCTTACGATGGGGCTGGGAAAGCCGCCTGTGAAGAACAAGCCCCCTTCCATCGGGAGGCTGTAGTCAGTGAACACTATGGCAAGCCTCACGTCGATCAGCATGGTAACCTGCCGAGATGAGGGAAGGGGAGGAGACGAAAGTCTGTACAAAGACCACAAACTGGCCTAGAGGGTGTTTAAGGAACTCCAGCTCTTTTTTTTTTTT
>NW_006177687.1:0-335 GCF_000334495.1 Tupaia belangeri chinensis | reverse complement strand
AGAGCCAGAAATAATGAACTGTAGAAATAGACAAGTTTATTTGTGAAATAATGAATCTTTTGGCCTAGAAACATTCAATATGAGAGACTGGCATATCTGTATTTATTTAGTTTCCCTCTAAAAATTTTATCTCCTATTTCTCAATTTTCTCCAAGATATTTCATAAACTTCCTTTTCCCCCCTTTAGTTTCTTGCATCTGAAGTTCATTTTCTGCTTATCACCTGTACCCTTTCCGTGTGATGATTTCTAAGCTGACTGCGGAACCTCTTCTCATTGTCAGTTGTGTTTATATATATAACTGGTGGGCCAGCAGGTGGCATGTAGGTTAAGACAG
>NW_006177686.1:0-335 GCF_000334495.1 Tupaia belangeri chinensis | reverse complement strand
GGGAGGGGGAATTTGTTCCCTTTGACTCCACCAAGGAATATGGAAGGGGATTTTAAAAAGTCTGTGAAGAACAGAATTAAAGTAGTAGAATTAGTGCAAACAATGTTTTGAAGTCCACGCAAATTCTCTAGCACACACGGTTTCAATAAATGTTCCGAGGGTCTCCTCTCACAGAGCTAGCTGCAGGACAGAAAGGGCGCCCCCTCTAATGTGGTGTCACTGATTTGCCAAGCCACCATATGGATCCAAATCACCCAGCCGGGCCTGTGTTCCCACTTTCCTTTCTGTTTTCAGTTTGGTTTCTGTTTTTGCCACAGGGCACGTGCACTCACCAG
>NW_006177685.1:0-335 GCF_000334495.1 Tupaia belangeri chinensis | reverse complement strand
TTAAAAGAAATCTAAAAAATAGAATTTTTGAGAAAACACGATGCTGAAGATTACCTGCTTTGTAACAGACACATTAAAATCTGCCCTGACCAACTCCTGGCAGCACCAGAACTCTCCTGAAACCAACATTTACCGGGCCAGTCCATAGACCCGGCCTGACGGTTCTGAAATTGCAAGGGTGTGAGGATCGGGAGCCTCCCCAGGGCCCAGTAACTCACAGTAACTGACCCCGCAGACAGGAAACCCACTCGCCTTACGAGAGCCCATAACAGGGCCCACCTGTGGTGTGGCGCTAAGGCAGCCGGATCCCACGTGGCAGCCTGAGCAGTTCGAAA
>NW_006177684.1:0-335 GCF_000334495.1 Tupaia belangeri chinensis | reverse complement strand
CCCTTCTTTGCAGGGGCCATACTGCCGAGCCTAAGCTGGAAAGAAAGAACGCAGAGGACTGTGGGAGGAGGAAACGTAGCATAATATTTTCAAGGTTCAACCATGCTCTAGTATGTATTAGTATTTCAGTGCTTCTTTTGGCCAAGTACTATTCCATTGTATATGAAAAGTACATTTTATTTATTTATTTTTATTTTTTGCCAGAGGGAATGTGCACTTGCCAAAGAGAATGTGAGAGAGTCTGAAAGCAAGAAAGTGCACCCTCTCCCTCATGGGGCATAGTCAGTCTAAAATCCTTCTCTATTTCTCACCCCTCTCAGGATTTTTGGTATGCA
>NW_006177683.1:0-335 GCF_000334495.1 Tupaia belangeri chinensis | reverse complement strand
ACAAAATAGACTATGAATATAGTGAACTGATACTATACCAGAATCAAGTGATGAGAGAAGCAGATCTATTTCAGGAATCTCTGGAACATATAGAAACATATGAGAAACAAATATGTGATAAACTTTTGGTGGAAGAAATGAAAGGTGACTTGCTTTTTCTTATTTAATTGTTTCAGTGAGCAAAAAGGGCAAAAACTCTCTTTTCTACTGTCCTAACTTTATTTAATGTACATGTAAATGACATTTTTATGTACCTCGGTGCAATATTTTAATAGTACTTTATTATTAAACCATTATTAATTGATTTAATCCTCATAACAACCCTGTGTGTAGTT
>NW_006177682.1:0-335 GCF_000334495.1 Tupaia belangeri chinensis | reverse complement strand
ACGTAACCATTACAACATCTGCTGGTCCCTGAGGAAGTGGTACTTTTTTCTACAGGGAGCGTCTTTTCTAAGTTTCACAAGCTGCTTTACAGGCTTGCTGTGGTCCTGGCCAAGACATAGCTTTTGCTTTTTCCCTAAACGTGCTACTCTTAGTATATGGCACCATTCCACTGTGGAGGAGAGGGACAGGAGGAAGGGGAGCAGGAGGAGAGGGAAAACGCCCTTCTTCCACTGCACAGAGCCGTACTTGTTTTTAAAATAAAACTTTCCAGAGGGTACACATGCTTACCAGGGAGAAAGAGACAGACATGGAGACAGACTCCCCATGGGGCACG
>NW_006177681.1:0-335 GCF_000334495.1 Tupaia belangeri chinensis | reverse complement strand
TCTGTGCCTGGCACAGGCCGGTGAGCAAGGTGGCCATGCCGTGCCCTCGTGAAGCTGGCCTGCTGGAGACGCCCCATTTTTTTTCTTTCTCTTCTTTTTGCTCACCAGAAGCTGTCTGTGCTCACCAGAGAAAGAGACGGAGAGAGGAAGGAAGCACCCTCCAAAGGGCATGGCCGTGCCCCACTTCCCTTCTCCATTTCGCCACCCTGTCAGGATTTGGGCGTGCATGAACACATGTGTGCCAACGTGTTCTGCAAACCACCGGGGCTGGGATTTGAACGGCATTGCAGCCATGGGGAGATCTAGCTCCCTTAACCACCAGGCTGCAGGGCTGG
>NW_006177680.1:0-335 GCF_000334495.1 Tupaia belangeri chinensis | reverse complement strand
ATTATGTCATGACTTTCCTGATAACCTAATAAATAAATCATTCTATAGCATTGCAATTTCTTTAGAAGAACTTAGCCAGTTTAATTTATTGTGTATACCTGTCATGGGCCATTTAAACTGAAAAGACTTCATCCTTTAAGTTGAACTAAATGTTGTTAAATTAATATAAAATGGGAACACTTTTGTCAGTGAAAGTGGTGCCACTGATAATGATGCTAGGACAACCAGGACTGTCAGGTCAGTGGTTGTCCTGAGTTCTGGTCTCTTATTTGGCTGGTATTTTAATTAATTAATTAATTAATTGTTTATATACATTCAATGACATTGTTTAGCTT
>NW_006177679.1:0-335 GCF_000334495.1 Tupaia belangeri chinensis | reverse complement strand
AGAAGGAGCTCAAATGAGTCACCCTCCTAGGGGGAGGAGTGGTGTGGCTATTTTGGCCCTGACCACCACCACCACAACTACAAATTATGTGAAAACTATTTTTAGTCCAAGAGGATAGCTGGAAAAACAGCCTTTATTTGAGAGATGCCAGTGCAAGTGTGCTATGCTGCCCAAAAGTTTTGAGTTAATCAGAGTTCTTGAGTTGGATAGTTTTCTCAATACTGTAGTTAATTTGTCTACTTCTAGCCTAGTTAGGCAGACGGCCTTAAATTTTAGAAACATAATAAAGAAGAGTATATTGTTCAGGTCTTTTCCTCTCCTGTTCTTCAGACCAG
>NW_006177678.1:0-335 GCF_000334495.1 Tupaia belangeri chinensis | reverse complement strand
CCAACACGAGGAAGTGCCGGAACCCCAGCCCAGCTTGGAGAAGAAGGCAGGGGCTGCCCACAGGCTGGGACCCGCTCACACTGCACCATTTCCACACAGAACCCTGTGGAATTGATCAGATGGAGCACGCTCGTGGCCACTGGCTGCATTAACCTGCTACCGCTGTATGGAAAGGCCGCCTACTGGCCTGCCACGCTGTCTTCTGTAGTCAAAGGGAGGGGCAGGTCGTGACCCTTGGGACACAGTTTAGAGGGGTCCCGGCTTGTTCTGTAAACTCATCTTCCTTCTGCATCACCCCTAGGCCTTGTGGGGAGAATTAGAGGTTTCCTACAATT
>NW_006177677.1:0-335 GCF_000334495.1 Tupaia belangeri chinensis | reverse complement strand
GCCCTATGGCAAAATAAATAAATAAATAAATGGTAAGAGGAAGAGGATCCACCCCAAGAGATGGGGAAGGAGCTGTGGAGGGGATATAAAAGAAAAGGAAAACCAAGAATCTGTGGCTTCTTGGCAACCAAGTGGATAAAGTGTAGTCAGCCCTCGGTGTCCACGAGGGATTGTTTCCAGGATCCCACAGATTCCCAAACCTGCAGATGCTCAAAATGGCATAGCATTTGCGCATATCCTCCTGTCTACTCTAAGTCACCTCTAGGTTACCTACAATAGCAAGTGCAATGCAAGCACCCTGTAAATGATTGTGATACCGTTCAGAGAATAACCAG
>NW_006177676.1:0-335 GCF_000334495.1 Tupaia belangeri chinensis | reverse complement strand
TGACTTACGGTGTCAGCTTAGTACCTGACATTCCAGAAACTGTTCTGAGTGTGTGTGTGCACGCACGTGCTAGACTGAGGGTAACACTGTGAAGCTTTTTGAGGAAAACTGAGGCAGGAAACAGCCTAGATTTTGAACAGAGATGTTTGTTTAACCCTGTGATCACGTGGTGCATCCTGCTACCTCTCCTGCTTTGCTCTTGTCCAAGGAGATGTGGACTTGGGTCTGGTGGATGAGTCCAGAGTGAGGACTGGGGCCATGTGTGCACAAGCATCCCAAGCAGTGACACAGTCTCTGTGACCCAGCTCCTACATGTGCCTGCCACGTTGGACCCA
>NW_006177675.1:0-335 GCF_000334495.1 Tupaia belangeri chinensis | reverse complement strand
CTAACTGCTGGTCCCAAATATAGAACTTTGATCTATAGTCTACAGCAACCAGCTCAAGACACCAACCCACGAACTACAGAAAGCCAGCCTGTGATCTACAAGTCCATCTTAAAGAACTTTAGAACATGCGCTGGCACATGGCCTGGTGACTAAAGCGTTAATCCCTCATAGTCTACCACTTGGTTCAAGTCTCAGATCCAGAGGCTTGAGAATCATGCTGAGCATGTGTGCCTATATGCCCAAAATCCCAAAAGGAGGGAAAAGTGAAGGGACTGCGGCATGACCATTTCCTATGGGGACTTCGTTCTCACTTTCCCTCTCTCTCTTTCTCTTCC
>NW_006177674.1:0-335 GCF_000334495.1 Tupaia belangeri chinensis | reverse complement strand
AAAAAAAAAAAAAAAAAAGATATACTAGCTACTAGGTATTTGAGATAAATCAGTGAAACAAAATAGAGATATCTGTCTTAACTTTAAGATTAGCTAAGTTCAAAAAAGTGATCAGGATAAGCTTCATTGAGAATGGGACATTTGAGCTGTTTTGAAAGAGGAATGAGCTACTCCAAGCCAAGGGAACCCCAGGGAAAATCCCTTAGAGAAAGTGTGCCCAGCTAGAAGGATGAGTATGAAGAAAGAGGTCAGAGAGACAAGAGGGAATGGGTTTACTCCATAAACTTTGGTTTCCGTAGAAAAATTTGAGCAGAAGAGTGACATGATCTGACTTA
>NW_006177673.1:0-335 GCF_000334495.1 Tupaia belangeri chinensis | reverse complement strand
AAAAAAAGACAAAGAGGATTGGTTCTGTAGTGCAGCAGTTAAGTGTAGTGCTTAGAATACCAGATCCAACATGGATGACAGCAGATCATTTCCTAGCATTGGTAGCTTGGCGAACATGCTGGGCACATGTGCACACATAGCTGACATCCAGACAGGATGTAGAAATGAAAAAAAAGAAAATGGATTGCAATGCAATCAGGTCCTATTAGGAGGTTTGTTCTCTCTCTCTTTTTCTAGTGAGTGCACACATCTGCTAGCAGTAAAAATAAACAGAACACCACCATACCATCTGCTGACTCTGCAGATAGACTGTAACACACTAATCATTGAGGATC
>NW_006177672.1:0-335 GCF_000334495.1 Tupaia belangeri chinensis | reverse complement strand
TTTCCATAAACTTTTTGAAGACCCCTCATATTTATGGACCCATTTGATTCCTATAGCTCATTACCTCACTTTAAGATAAGAGTGCAGCCCCTAAATTAATATAAGATATGCAAGACTACAATGATGAAGCCATCTAGAGAAAAAGCCTTTCAGAAGGATGATGCAATAGGTTAAAAATGGTCTCTAACTTTCCACCTTTCCTCCTGTTGACAGGTACGGTTGGTCTTTGTTTCTGCCACTTGAATCTCTGCTGACTTACCGACTAGATGGCCATAGAGCACAAGGGACTTGGCACCACGTGACTTAGAGGCCAAGTTCTACCTCTTTGTCTAGAA
>NW_006177671.1:0-335 GCF_000334495.1 Tupaia belangeri chinensis | reverse complement strand
AAAAAAACTCTCAAAAAATACCTGCTAGAGTATTAATAAAATGATAAAGTTACATTTTTTAAAAAACACCATTAATGAAAAATAAGTTACTCCTTTTTAGGAAAATAAACATTTATTAACCAATATCATTGGGTACCATTTAGATTAGTCAGTTCATGTCCACATAAGTGATAATTTGTACCAGGAATAAGAGTGCTAATATTTTATATACAATTAAAATGAAAGTTTCTTGGCTATGTACAATCTGGGAAAGTTCTAATGAAATAATAAGTGTAAAAACAAATTGTACTACTCTATACCATGCAAAATATAAATACAAAAGAAGTGAAAAGTAG
>NW_006177670.1:0-335 GCF_000334495.1 Tupaia belangeri chinensis | reverse complement strand
TAACCATTACACCATCTGCTAATCACCCTGCTTAAATTTTTACTTCTGCTTTTAGAATGCCTAAAATATTACACACAGACAGACACAGATGCACAATTCCCACCCTTGAGAAACTCACTAGAAGAGAGCCAGTAGGTAGGTGAGTCATCCACCGATTTCCTCACCATTCTCTGCTCAAGGTCACTATGTCCTCTGAGCTCTGACCTGGAGTGTGCAGACACCTCCTGGAGTCCCTTTCCCCGTGCTAGACTTACTCAGGCCTCCCTAGACTCTATGACACACTCAGGCCATGTCTGTCCCTAGATCTGCTTCTTCCCCTGTACCCTGGCTTAGCA
>NW_006177669.1:0-335 GCF_000334495.1 Tupaia belangeri chinensis | reverse complement strand
GGGGGACACAGCACGTGAGGCCCACGGGCAGCCTCTAGGATAATGTCCCTAACCCTCACTTACTGCCCCCGGTACCTGCTCGTTTAAACCTCTGCTGCTCCATAATGGGAAGCGTTTTAGGGTAAGTCAAAGAAATCAGCCACTGACTTTTCAAGAGCTCCTGACTTGCCTCATCCTGAAGCCGGGTTAATTTCAGCTTCAGCTAGGCCAACTGCCTGCCATGTTTTCAAACCACAGGCTGCAGGACTTGAACCGTGGAGTCAGCTCCGTGGGAACGCACCTTCATCACCACACGACTGCTGGCCTCGATTTTTTTTTTTTTTTGGAGAGGTTTT
>NW_006177668.1:0-335 GCF_000334495.1 Tupaia belangeri chinensis | reverse complement strand
AAAAAAAAAAAAGGCAGTTAGACTCACAACACTTGTTTCAATCATTTTTATTTCCTCAACAGAAATTTCCAGAATGCCAATTATATGTAAGCACTGGGCTACGAGACAAAGTTAAAGAGAGGCCACTGGCATTGCTCATGGTCAAGTGCCTTCTCTTCCGGTGCACTCGTCTCTAAGGGCTTCTCGGAGACTGCTCCAGCAAACCGGTACGTGGTGAGTGAGTCTGCCACCTTGTTCCTGTCAGAACGAGGGCCACACTTGTCTGTTTCCGGGCACTTCCTCAGTTCTCCCAGCCCCTCAAAGGTCACCAGCTGTGCTCTTCCTTGTAGGTTGTT
>NW_006177667.1:0-335 GCF_000334495.1 Tupaia belangeri chinensis | reverse complement strand
TTGATTCTGAGGTCTCTGGGTGAGCATGAGTTTGAGGCTAGAAGGGGCAGAATGAAATAGAAAGCAAAGGCCGTTCCTGCATGTCACCCTTACATTTTTGGAATTCATGAAATGGTCACAAAGTCTGCAATGGAAGCTGAAAGATTGCCTGCTCCATGCATGTGGTTAGAGAATTAAAGACAGGTCTCTGCCAGACTGCTAGAAATCACAGACAAATGGAGAGGAGAGGGACCGTGATTGCTGCCAACTACGTGCAAAGAAGCAATGGGGAAAATGCCCTGGGAGCTGGAGCTCTACACCTTCACAGAGGCTTTTACTATTCCGTCCCAATATGG
>NW_006177666.1:0-335 GCF_000334495.1 Tupaia belangeri chinensis | reverse complement strand
CTCAGTTAGCTAGGATGACAGGTGCCCATGGCTGCACCGGCATGTTCTGGTTGGCCTGGCCGGAAGCTGAGCCCTCCATGTGACTTCCAGCCTCCCAAGCAGAGGTACTATCTGTGCTCCACTGAACTTGTTTTCTTAATAACATTTCCTTTTCCGGGTCAGCAGGTTTTATGGAGCTTAAGGTAGCTGGATCCCACATTATCAACGTTGAGATTTGGTTTTACTCAGAACCTTGCATTTCCTTTTTCTAGCTTACTTTATTGTAAGAATACACTCTGTAGTACATACAAAATAGCTCTTTCTTTTAATTTTTAAAATTATTTTATTTTATTATT
>NW_006177665.1:0-335 GCF_000334495.1 Tupaia belangeri chinensis | reverse complement strand
AATAAATGAATGATTAAAGAAAATTAAATAATTCTTTTTTTTGTTTAAAGAACTTTCTGAGCCCAGTGGTTATGTTTGAATCGAGCTCTCCCTAGAGCTGTTTGGTCTTGGGGAAGCCACATAGCTGTTCTAAATCTCAATGTTCTCATGTATAAAATGGGGATGCTAAAAGTTAAGGCCTCACAGGACTATTGTAAGGATTAAATAAGATATTACCGAGCTTCCCAACCTGAATACCAATGTGCAGTTTGCTGTGAAATATTGGGGGGAGGTAAGGGTTTCCTACGAGGCCCCAGTCAAGCCACCAGCTTGAGGTTATGAGCAGCATTAGAAGC
>NW_006177664.1:0-335 GCF_000334495.1 Tupaia belangeri chinensis | reverse complement strand
TTTTTCTTCATTTCCATGGATTGACCCCAGTTCTCAGACCAGCATGTGGGAACTACTGGGTTAGAGTGTTAGCCAACAAAAATGGCCAAAAAATAGACCCTGACCTCCTTCGAGCCTTTCTCCGGCTTGTAATTCTTAAAGCTCCTTGTAAAGCCAAATGAAGACCTTCCCCCCATCCTCTTCTAGACTCTGTGCTCTTTGAGAGCAAGGATCAAATCATACTCTTTATAAAATCTTGAGCACAGAGTCAGGTATGATTCAGACACCAGAAATGTTGGTTGAATGAACCAACGAAAGTTCGGAAGTGGCCGACAAGGCACTTTCATAAAAAAAAA
>NW_006177663.1:0-335 GCF_000334495.1 Tupaia belangeri chinensis | reverse complement strand
GTTTCCCCTGTGTTTTCCACCAGTCGTTTTACAGTTCGACATTTTACATTTAGAGCTTTGATCCCTTTCGAGTTGATTTCTGTGAATGGTGAGAGACAGGGGTCCAGTGTCTTTTTCCTGCGGGTGGATGCCCAGTTTGACAGAGGGCATAGACAATCCAATGCAGAAATGCAAATCTCTTTAGCAATGGTGCCCGAGTCATTGTTTTTTAATCTTTTAAAAGTTATATCTATTTCCTCTTTCAAGAGCATTCAAGAGAGAGAGAGAAAATGCCCAAGTGGGTCTCAACACGATCCACTGCCCAATCTTCAGTCAGCCCTGGACCACAGGCAAGC
>NW_006177662.1:0-335 GCF_000334495.1 Tupaia belangeri chinensis | reverse complement strand
TTGAGAAGTCCGAGGTTAGTATTGGCACTTGGAGAAGACTTCTTTGATTTTCACCAATTTGGTTATGGTATGCCTTGGAGATGACTATTTTGCATCTATGTGGTGTCCTTTGTATCTACCAGATCTGGCTATCCATGTATTTCTCTAGATTTGGAAAGTTTCAGAGTGTTCGTAAGTTTTTACCTCTTTCTCCAACCTTCTGGAATACCCATTAGGTGGCTATTTGGATGTTTAATAGTGTGAAGAATCCCCCTTATGTTGTCCACATTTTTAATGGTTATTTTTCCATTCTTTTCACAAAACTAGTAAGTGTGGGAACCAGCAGTTAGCGTAAT
>NW_006177661.1:0-335 GCF_000334495.1 Tupaia belangeri chinensis | reverse complement strand
TCAAGCCACCAGGTTTGAGACTCGAACCATGATTGACCAGGTAGAAGTCTAGCACCTTAATGACTATGCCACCTGCCGGTCCCTTTAAATTTTCAAAAAGAAAAAATTGCTGCAAAATTTGGAAATCATTCCACTTAACAGCACATTAATTAAAAACTGAAATATCCATAAAACATCTTCTGTGGTTTGGATATTGATTTGTCCTCACAAGTTCATGTTCTGGAACGTGTTCCCCAATGTTGTTTGGAGGTGGTGACAACTTTCAAACATAAAATATGGGGCAAGTAGGTGGTGTGATGGTTAAAGAACTGTATCCCACATGGCTAGCTAACTGA
>NW_006177660.1:0-335 GCF_000334495.1 Tupaia belangeri chinensis | reverse complement strand
ATCCTCACTGGCCAAACCGATTTCTCAGAACTGAGGACCCCCTACTGATGATACCTCTCACCAGATGCCATCCTAAAATTCCAGTTTCCTTTTCTTCTCTTTTATGACCCAAATCATTTCTGAACTTCTTGAGAACTGGGAGTATATCTAGCAATTTCCTTGACTTATTTGAAGCTGAAAAGGTACCAAGGAGTTAATCTGAAATGTTCCTTTTAACCACACGGATATGAGCAGAAACATGCAGGGTATGAGTTAGTTTTGTTCAAGCATAGATTG
Organism: Tupaia belangeri chinensis; assembly: GCF_000334495.1. Lineage (NCBI taxonomy): Eukaryota > Metazoa > Chordata > Mammalia > Scandentia > Tupaiidae > Tupaia > Tupaia belangeri. The sequence goes on along the minus strand of NW_006177660.1, from coordinate 59 downwards.
ATTGGGGTGTCAAGTATAATTGCTAATGTCACTAGTTTCTTTATGTGTGTTTTTTTTTT
>NW_006177659.1:0-335 GCF_000334495.1 Tupaia belangeri chinensis | reverse complement strand
ATATGCATTTTCCATGAACTGTTTGAAGACCTCTCATGTAATTTCAGGATATGAAATCTTAAACTTATTACATTTTCAGAATTATTTTATGATAGTGTTATAGAGATATTTGCCTGGGGGAAATGATATAATATAAATTAATTAAATCCCTGCCAATTATTAAGGTCAGTTGAGAGCCCTCCTTATAATACTGGTTAAGTGATGTCCTTAGAAAGCCATAATCCACATGAGTGAATGCAATTCAAATCTCAGTCCTGGTGTCTTGAAAGACACACTGGGAACCAGTAGAAGGCATAGTGTTTATGCTACTTGACTGTCACATGGCCAACCACGGT
>NW_006177658.1:0-335 GCF_000334495.1 Tupaia belangeri chinensis | reverse complement strand
TGGTTCAGTTTCTCTGGAGAATCCTGACTAATACAGAAGCAATCTATCCTGCTGAGCATGACAGATCAAAAAGTCTTGTCAAGTGATTTAAAAAAGTACTTATAATGTTATGCAGTAAATTGGAAATTGATCATGGTATATGTTGTAAGTGGTGGGCAAGTATGGAAGTCATGACTACAACTATAAAATTTACATATGAAAATACTTGCAAGGAAAATTATTAGAATCATTTGTACGGACTTGTGGGATTATGGGTGATGTGCTTTCTCCCCTTCCCAAGTCTGTTTTACTATTTCCATTTTTCTATAAAGTACCTCACTGCTTACATTAAAAAT
>NW_006177657.1:0-335 GCF_000334495.1 Tupaia belangeri chinensis | reverse complement strand
ACCCATAACAACAGCAACGATGCTTTTTATTGACATTCATTAGGTTGGGTCAGGCACTTAGGCACTTTATACTTGTCCTCTCATGTGATCCTCACAGTACCCTGGCAGAAAGGTATTATGATTATTAACCACTGTTTTGCAGATTAGAAAACTGAAGCCAAAGGGAACTGAGGCCAAAGGGTTAAGTAACTTGCCCAAAGTCAAACAGCAAGTCAGTGGAGAGACAGTAGTAGAGAACTCAGCCCCGAAGCTCATTCTCTTTATCTGAGCTCATCAATGGTTCCTGAGACTGGTCAGATTTAAAAAATTGTCACCTAAATTGGCTTTTTTTTTTT
>NW_006177656.1:0-335 GCF_000334495.1 Tupaia belangeri chinensis | reverse complement strand
GACAATGAATAAAATTAAATTAAATAGTTCTAAAAAAATTAAAAGAGACAATGTCTTATTTATTGCTGTAACTTCAGTATCTGGCATAACACCTAGCCATAGCTTAATTATCACCCATTGGCCTAAGTGAGAAAAATATTGTAATAACACGGGGGGAAGTTCCATAGTGGAATAAGTGCATATTGCTCCAAATGTGTAATGTTCCTTATACATTTTTTAAGAAATACTTTATCCAGAGGATGCATGTGCTCAACAGAAAGAGAAAGTTAGCATCCCTGAAAGGGGCATGGTCATACCACAATCGTTTTTCCTCCATTTCCCCATCCCAACAGGAT
>NW_006177655.1:0-335 GCF_000334495.1 Tupaia belangeri chinensis | reverse complement strand
GGAACTCTGAGTGTCCTAGCCTGAACTCCCCTCGGAAGCACAAGATACCAAAGATGGGAGGGAAAGCGAGATTCAGTCAGTGTATGGATGTGGAGCTGTGTGTGAGGCTTTTTTGAAGTTCACAGATCGACAGAATGTAAAATGACGATTCCACGTTAAAGAGAAACATTTTCCACTCACAGAATAAGAGACAACACGGGGATGGGACTTGGTAGGCCACTCGCTGACTTCCTTCTCTGAGCTTTCTTTTCAACTGCTGCTGCCTAGCAACCTAAAAAAATTGCTTTCTTACCCTACTAATTTGGGGCATGAGGAGTGTGTGTGTGTGTGTGTGT
>NW_006177654.1:0-335 GCF_000334495.1 Tupaia belangeri chinensis | reverse complement strand
GTGGTTAAGATGGCTGGATCCCATATGGCCATCTGGTTTAAGGACCAGATCTACAGCTTAGAAAACATACTGGGTGCATATGCATACATGCCTCAAATCCTGAAAGAAAGAAGAAATGAAAAAGAAGGGGCTGTGGCATGATTATCCCCCATGGGCAGGGAGTACTCTCTCTCTCTCTGTCGTTAGTGAGGATACATACCCTCTGGCAAAATAAAATGGTCAATGGAAGAAAACTGAAGTGACATTTTCTGGCTATAGAACCACCACCTCCCACACCCCTATCTTTCTTAAGTTTACTTATTTTTCATCCATGACAGATAAAGAGGCATATAGAG
>NW_006177653.1:0-335 GCF_000334495.1 Tupaia belangeri chinensis | reverse complement strand
TAGCAAAAACCTCTCCAAAAAAAAGAACTATAGAAATGGTAGTTGTCTTAATAAACATAATTATGTTAATAAAGTGACAGTAATAGCAACATATTCTACAAAGCACTTCCAGAATGTGGTATTGTTGTCACTGGGATTTAGGAGACTTCTATGGCTGCTTAATTTTGTGAAAGCATGAATTCAAATCTGAGAGATAAACTTCATAAAATTCTGATGTCAAGTTGAAGATTGTAGTCACTGTATGAAATTTTAATGACAAAGCAATACATACAGTTCTACTTTTTTTTTTCAAGAGGTTTTTGGTTTAGGGTGTGTGTGCTCACTGGAGAGAAAGA
>NW_006177652.1:0-335 GCF_000334495.1 Tupaia belangeri chinensis | reverse complement strand
ATATGTGAGGCCCCGAGGGCAGCTCCCTCTCACATTGCTATCTTGAGAGATTTCTAGAGTTGATACTGCTGGTGTCTCTTAATGCCTCAGTCTAGAAACAAACAATGACAAGAAAGTCTTCTGTCAGGAGTGTAAGGTGACACAGAAACTGACGTGGGCTGTTTGTGGAGGCACTAATAGATTTGGAACAGTCCTACAACTAACCAGTAATTCTTATTCCATGAGAGTAACATCGCTGTTTCTGAGATCTCCTCCAACCCTTCTTCAAATAGCTTAAAATTTGTTTCAGACCAGTTTTCTTTCCCCTCCATGTACTTGGAAGTTTCTGTTTGTTC
>NW_006177651.1:0-335 GCF_000334495.1 Tupaia belangeri chinensis | reverse complement strand
AAATCTGGATACGGTGTTTGACACCTTGCTGCTCTCTTGTCTGGGAACTGCACTTCAATCTCCATCATCCACCATCCAAGTTGGAGTTCAGACCCTCACATGGAGATCTTCTTGTCAGAGACCCAAACCAGGTGAGTCTTAGAGCACAGTAAACAATGCAGAAATGGTTCACAGAGAATGGGAATTGAAAATGTTTTTCTGAAGTTATTTCAGAGCTCAATCAACCTTGCCCAGAGATTATTGTGCTTATTTGCTTGGCTGATAAGTTAATTTATAATTAATTTATTTTATTTATTAAAATGTGAAGTTTTGGAACCAGCAGTTGGCATAATGGC
>NW_006177650.1:0-335 GCF_000334495.1 Tupaia belangeri chinensis | reverse complement strand
CATCATGCTGCTTAGTTGTAGCATATTCTTCACCCTCTCAAAAGCCTATGCTCAATAAGCAGTCAGTCTTCGCTTCTTCCTACCTCACCCCTTGACTACTAGTCTTTTTCTCTCTAGATTTGACTATTCTGAATGTTTCATATCGATGGGATCAAATGAGAGACAGTCTTTTGCGATTGACTTATTTAGTAAAATGTTTTTGAGGTTAATCTATGTTGTAGCATGTATCAGTTCTCAATTCTTTCCCGTCTATTTGTTCTTCACATTATGAAGACTATTTCGCTATAGGGTGCGTGTGCTCATTAGAGAGAGAAAGAGAAAATGAGAAAGCACTC
>NW_006177649.1:0-335 GCF_000334495.1 Tupaia belangeri chinensis | reverse complement strand
TAGCCACTATGCTAACTGCTGGTCCCTCCACGCAGGTTCTTACAGTAGCCTCTTGTCTGGTCCTCATTCTCTGTTCACTCTTATCTCCATTCGGCCCATGCTCCATAGTACTCAGAATTCTTCTTCAGATATGAGTCACCCCATTCCTGAAACGCTGCACTGGCTTCTTCCTGCTCTTCAGAGGGGCCCACCAAGCCCCCCTGGTCTGCTCCCTGTCTGTCTGCCCATCTCCAGCCCTGCCCTCCCTCTCGTCAGGGCCGTCACACACATGGTCTCCTTTGCCCTTGCCCGCAGTGTTGTTCTCACTGCTTCTATCCTGGCTAATTCATGCTCAT
>NW_006177648.1:0-335 GCF_000334495.1 Tupaia belangeri chinensis | reverse complement strand
CATCAAGGCCAGCAGCTCCAGCCCAGGCAGGCCCGGCAGCGCGTCCCGGCAGTGCCACACCCTCCCAGCTGAGCTCCTGGAGCCTCCCGCAGCACAGATGTGAAGCGGCTCCCCGCGCGCCAGGATCCCTGCCCATGGAGGACATGGCCCGTGTGCATGTGTGTGCTGTGTGCCCGTCAGCTGCTCAGACAAAGGATCGGCGTCCTGCAGTGCCGGGACAGCAAGGCCAGGAGCCCTGGCCTGAACAGAGCCCGGCGTGCTATTGATATGGCAACCAACAGTTAAAATTCTTCAGGCGGTTTCGAAACGTCAGGTTTGGTGACGGGTTAGCGGAT
>NW_006177647.1:0-335 GCF_000334495.1 Tupaia belangeri chinensis | reverse complement strand
TTCCTGTGTTCTTTCTTTTCTCCTATTTCTTTATTTCATTCTCTCTCTTTCCTTCCTTCCTTCCTACCTTCCTTTCTCCCTCTCCAACCTCCCCTCCAAGTGACAGATCTCTGACTTTGGGAGATTTTGTTTAAAAACCTGGGTCTGGATGAGCGTCCTTGGAGGCAATTACAATTATCCTATTCTTGTGACCTGTAAAATATAAAAATCATTATTGTCTTTCTTTTCCTTTTGCTTTAAACTTTATTTTTTCCTTCCATGAGAAATAGAAAGATAGAAATGCGTGCGTCCCCAGCAGGGACCTCACACTGTGACCCTCCTCAGTCTCAGTGGCC
>NW_006177646.1:0-335 GCF_000334495.1 Tupaia belangeri chinensis | reverse complement strand
TTTAGAACATTTTCATCACCCTGAAAAGAAGCTTCATCCCTATTAGCAGTCAGTCCCACGTCCTCCAACCCTCCCAGCACGGGGCAATAAGCAATCTATTTTCCCATATTTAGATTTGTCTAGTCTGGGCATTTTGTAGACATGGAATCATGCACTCTGTGGTCCTTTGTGACTGGCTTCTTCACACAGCATCTTTTCCAGGATCATCACGTTGTAGGCATCAGTACTTCATATCTTTTTATTGCAACATTATAATCCATTGTATGGACATACCATATTTTACTTATCCATTCATCACCTGCTAGACATTTAGATTTGTTTCCAAGTTTTCTTCT
>NW_006177645.1:0-335 GCF_000334495.1 Tupaia belangeri chinensis | reverse complement strand
AGACCGGGAGTGGACTGTGGCATGGGGACCCGGTGAGGTTCTCTCTCTCTCTCTCTCTCACACTTTACCAGGAATAAAGAAAACACTGAATAAAGGGGGGAACTATCAGCACCAGCCGACGGGTACGTGAACAGGCTGTGGTGGATCCGCGCAGTGGGTACCAGTCGGCATAGACAGGAAGGGCATACAGATGCACACTGCGGCCTGGGGGACCTCGGAGGCGGGCAGCCACTGCTCGATGCCGATGCCGTGAGTGCGAGCCATCCAGACGGGCGAGTCCAGGGACTAGAGCAGACCAGCGGCTGGCTGCCTGGGACCGTGGGGAGGGGCGACAG
>NW_006177644.1:0-335 GCF_000334495.1 Tupaia belangeri chinensis | reverse complement strand
TCCAGGACTCCAACCTGCTAGCAACATGCGGTATCCAGCCACACTAGGCGCCACGCCAACGGCTGGGCCCATAGTACAGTTTCTACTGACCGCCTCGCTTTCGCGCCATTGTGCTAGGGACCATCTGACTGGGCAGCCACCATCGGAGTCCTGCCTCGGATGACGCGGGAGGCGCGGATCCCAGGGGAAATGGCAAGAGAATTGTAAGCACAAAGAAACAGCAACAGCCAACATGGTGGCAGCGCCTACGGGGGGCGGGCATTACGCCCAATATCTCATTTAAACCCTCAGGGTCCGGGGGAGGTAGCAAGATAGCCTCGCTTTTTTCTGCTGTC
>NW_006177643.1:0-335 GCF_000334495.1 Tupaia belangeri chinensis | reverse complement strand
CAGACTCCTGAGGAGATGCCCAAGATCCTAATGACATGAGATTTCTATTTGAGTCATAAATCTGTCTACCCCGAAGTATGAGTGAATTCTGTTCTTTCAGGACATCATGAAGGAGGCAAAATGACGTGAAGGGAAGAATGTACACCAGAATTGGAGTCTAGTTCTGCCTCAAACTTGCTGGGAGACCCAAGGCAAGTCATGAGAGGGCCTCGGTTTCTCCATCCACAAGTGTCATATTGGACTGGATGGTCATGAATTCCCTTTCACAGCCAGAGGTTCTGTATGGTCACTAAAATGCTTGACTATCTGAGGTCCTTAAGAAAATAGTACACCCC
>NW_006177642.1:0-335 GCF_000334495.1 Tupaia belangeri chinensis | reverse complement strand
TGCCATACAGCTAACAGACATGACCTGATCTCGGGTACGGGGAGGCCATCTATCCACCTCTGATCCTGATCCTGATCTTCAGTGGGAGAGGCCTGGTGGGAGATGAAGTTCTTGAGCTCTACTGTGTAAGGTATGGCTGGAAATGCAGCAGGGATGAAGGTGGGAAGTGGTAATGAAGTCCCTGGTATGGAAGGTTGGTACTTGGTCCCTTGAGAGCCTGATAAACCAGTCAGTGGGACTTTCTCCCTGATACACGTGTAAGTATCTTCAGTTGTCAGTGAGACTATGAGCTTTTCTTTCTAAAGATTAGTTTCCTGGGAACCAGCAGTTAGCGT
>NW_006177641.1:0-335 GCF_000334495.1 Tupaia belangeri chinensis | reverse complement strand
GAGTGAAATCTATCACCTATCTACCGTCTCTCTTCGCTCTCCCTCTTCCTCGCTCTGTCACACATACACGTGGTAGTTACAGATGGACTTCTTTTGACACCACATTCATAGTTTTTGCTACTCTTACTAAACCACCATTTCACACCCAGTAAATGACATCTATTAGGTGCACTAGGAAGAAAGCCTGGATGTTGTATTCCAAATTTTAACCAGTATTGTGTATAGTTCCTTATTTAGAGAAAAATCAACATATGTGTTAATAAATTTTGATCAAGTAATACAAAACTTAATGAAAAATGTGTATTACGAAAATTTATGTATGAACTGCAAAATGT
>NW_006177640.1:0-335 GCF_000334495.1 Tupaia belangeri chinensis | reverse complement strand
AATAGCCAAGATATGGAAGCAACCTACGTGTCCATCAACACATGACTGGATAAAGAAAATGTAGTAGATATGGTATACACAATGGACTACTATGCAGTCATTAAAAGTGATGAAATTCAGTTACATAAGGTTAAATCGGTGAGCCTGGAGGACATGATGTCAAGTGGTATATTACTTGTTTTTGCTCATATATGGAAATTGGAAAAAATGGCTTCATAAAAGTAGAGAAATGTAAATAACCACTAGGCACTGGAAAATGTGGGTGGGAGGGGATAAAGGGATATTAACAGAAACAAAAGTGCAGATAGAAGGAACAATATCTACTATTACAAAAT
>NW_006177639.1:0-335 GCF_000334495.1 Tupaia belangeri chinensis | reverse complement strand
CTGAAAGTGCACATACCCTTGGACAAGAATTTATTGGTTTCCATTCCTATTAAGGCTTGGACCACTGATACTACTGTCTGAGGGTGGCTTTTCCACACTGAGCACCTGGGCAGAAAGGATCAAAGGATGATCAGGACTAAAGACAAAGACTCTGCAAGGGGAACTGGTATTGGGAGAGCGACTCCACATACCTCATAGCTTGCCTATAACCAGTCCTCTCTAGCACTGGTCTTGCTGCCAGTCTGACAATCGCCTAGGCTCCTGATCCTGAGAAGATGACCTGTGCTTCTCTCACAGCTGTCAGGGAGCAGAGTGGCTGTCTCCAGGAGTGGAGC
>NW_006177638.1:0-335 GCF_000334495.1 Tupaia belangeri chinensis | reverse complement strand
TTTTTATTTCAAAAAAATGTGTTCATTTAGAAAGTTTGCAAAAATAATACAGAGAGTTCTGGTATATGTGCCATACAAATTCATCTCATATTAACACCTTATGAGCTTGGTAACATGCAAAACTAATAAGTTACCATTAGCACAATGCTGTTAACTATATATATATATTTTTTCCACATTTATCAGTTTTGCTACTATCATTGTTTTTGTGTGTGTGTGTTCCAGAATTCAATCTAGGATCTCACATTGCCATTAGTTGTGTCTCCTTAGTTTTCTACCATCTGCAATAGCTTCTCAGTCTTTCTGTGTGTTTCATGGCTTTGATACTTTTGAAC
>NW_006177637.1:0-335 GCF_000334495.1 Tupaia belangeri chinensis | reverse complement strand
AATCTCTTACTGTTCCTGTTTAAATATATTATATATATATATATATGCAAATTAATCTTTCTCTTTATGACTAGTGAACTTTGGATCCAATTTTAAAGTCTCTTATTAGCTCAAGGCCATGGTATTCTCTAATATTGTCTTTAGAAGTTTTATCTTTTTATAGAGAGATAAGAAATTCTAAAGGAGTTAATTTTGTGCATGATGTGAGCTGGGCTTCAGATTTATCATTATTGTGATACCCAACTGGCCAGCAGTTATTTAGGGACAAATCCATCCTTTTCTGTCTTTTCAACTGAAAATAATCTTATCATAAGAGAAGTACAAAAGAAAACATA
>NW_006177636.1:0-335 GCF_000334495.1 Tupaia belangeri chinensis | reverse complement strand
GGAGACACCTGTCCCATCCTGAGCTTGGAGGAGTGAGCAAGGTATGGCTTCCCTATTAAGCAGACTTAGACGGGGGGAACTTACTGAGCTTCCTCAATCACAGCTGCAGGTGGAGGCTGATGGGGAGGGGCACGGGGGTATACAAGCAGGGTTTTTGTATGAGCCTGTGTCACAGTGTTGGGTATTCGGCGGAGGGACCAGTTTGACCGTCCTAGGTGAGTCGTTTCCTCCCTGTTTTCCTGTAGTTGCTTAGTATGTGGCAATTTTTGTATGTTTTTGCTCTTTTTTCATGTCTTATCTCAGTCTATGCTCAGGATATCACCCTGGGCCTCAGC
>NW_006177635.1:0-335 GCF_000334495.1 Tupaia belangeri chinensis | reverse complement strand
GGAAATGGATTCATCTGTCTGTCCCTTGCAAGAGGCAGAATAGCAGAGGGGTTAGGAACCATGATTTTGTGCCAGGTTTCCCAGCTGTGAACCCACTATCTACCCATGACTCTGGAGAAGCTATGTGTGCTCTTGAAGCCTCATTCAGTCAACAGTATACAGGATCACTGGGGCCTAGACAATCACTGAAAGAAACATCCATGCCCTCAGAGAGCCTGTGATTTGGCATGGTTTCTAATCTATAAAATACTAGTAATGAAGGCACCTGATGAAGAAACTTAATCTGTTATTAGATTGCTAAGAGAAATACCTGAAACTTGATGACTTATAAAAAA
>NW_006177634.1:0-335 GCF_000334495.1 Tupaia belangeri chinensis | reverse complement strand
TCAAGAGTGGTAAGGGCAATTGGGCGATACCCTCCTTAAGAACAATGGGGCTGTGTATTAAAACATGAGAGTGAAATCGAATCTGACAGCACTGGCTTCCAATTCAGATTCCACCACTTCACTGCCTGTGTAATCTGGGAAACTTCAGAACCTCTCTTTTGCTAAAAGGGAACAATAGTAACCTTGAAGTTATTGGCGGAATTATAATAGATGTGGGTAAAGCACGCCAACTCAGTATAAATAATCAGTATAATAAGTGAGTATAACAATTTTTTGCTTTGCATGTCTCTATATCATCTGACATAGTATTCTGTGCTGTATAAACTTTAAAAGGT
>NW_006177633.1:0-335 GCF_000334495.1 Tupaia belangeri chinensis | reverse complement strand
AAAAAAAAAAAAAACCTCTCCAAAAAAAGGTTATTAGAGGAAGTTTCTCAGATTATGTAATCTGAAATTTGATAGATAAACATAGAGAAGAATTCAAGAGTTTAGAGTGTAAGGAGCCCTAAATGTAAAATCTCTTTACTCTGAAAGTTCTGCTCCAATTCATAAATAGAAAATAACAGGAGATAGCTGTTCCCACTCTAACAACAAAAAAGGCTGGAAACGCTGCAGAAGAAGAGTTTTCAAAAACCCATCAGAGCGTCGGCCCGTGGTGTGGTGGTTGGATCCTGCATGTGTGACCACATAGTTCAAGTGTAGACCAGGTGGCTTGAGAAACA
>NW_006177632.1:0-335 GCF_000334495.1 Tupaia belangeri chinensis | reverse complement strand
TTGTATCATTTGGTTGTGATTTTTCTTCTTTTTTTTTGGTTTGTCTTGGTCTCTAGGGCAGCCAGGAGAACAGTACCCTATGGGATCATTTTTTAGCACTTTGTGCTTCCACTGAGACCCATTTTATTACCTTAAACCTCACAGAAAATATTGCCATGATGAGTAGAACCCATTTTGCTAACTTTTCAAGTTCTAGAATGGCAATTATTCCTTTTTAACAAAACTCTTTGGATTTCTGGAAAACACTAAATTAACTGTAATACCACCAATCCCGGAAGGAGCTGATGTATAAATAGGTGTTACCAAATACTAATAGACAAGAAGAAAAAAAAAAA
>NW_006177631.1:0-335 GCF_000334495.1 Tupaia belangeri chinensis | reverse complement strand
AAAAATACTATTTCCATCACTTTCCAAAGTTTTAAGAAAAATAAGTGGTAGACAAATGTGACAAGTTGCCATCGGTAACCAGTGTCCTATTGGTTCTTGATAGCCCCTCTCCAACTCAGTTGCAAGGCATAAATTCTAGATTTTTAAACCCTGATAATTTAACATTTCTATTCTAACTGTACATTTTCCATTTCAGAAGCACTCCTCTGATTGTTTTACTCTTCGATATTTAATTTTAGAATTCAGAAAGAACCCATGGAATGCTTTACAAAATGATATTTCTTATTTCTAAAGAAATAATATTGGGCCATCAGATGGCATAGCAGTTATGTTGC
>NW_006177630.1:0-335 GCF_000334495.1 Tupaia belangeri chinensis | reverse complement strand
TTTGAGTACAGGCAAGGGGTCTGAACTGCACTGGCTGGTAGTGGGGCTCCCCTCAGGGCCAAGGAACCCTGTGGGGTGGTGTAGGCGGGAGGGATGGGCACAAGGACCTGGATTGCTCAAGGCCTCATGCTTCTCTGGATTCCTGTGGCTGCCATTAAAAATTCGGATTGAGGAGCCAGCTCCGTGGTGCAGGGCAGTGTGCCTCTCAAGAGAAGCTGGATTCCAATGGTGACTGCTGTTCAAACCCCCGTCCTAGTCAACCTGAAAAACACCGACAGGCATGGAGTTACCAAGATCCAATGGGCTGGAAGACTAGAAGAGAGAGTGACCAGACC
>NW_006177629.1:0-335 GCF_000334495.1 Tupaia belangeri chinensis | reverse complement strand
GGAAAAATAGGTGAAGAGGGTCCAAGGCCTCACTGAACCACATTACCTACCCTCTGAGTCTCCGGCAGTCTCCCTTCAAAATGTTCGGGCTAGACGAAACTGCCAAAGCATTCCACCAGGTCGCTACTCTTCCGTTTTGCAGATATGGAAACTGAGGCCCAGAGCAAAGAAATTGCTTGCCTCAGGTCAAATGACTACCTAGTCACAGAGCCAGAACTAAAACCCAGAAGTTACTTCACTGAGTATTTGTTTGGCTAGTGGAGGGTGGACTTTAAAAATAACCCTTTTGGGAGCCAGCAGGTGATGTGGACATTAAGGTGCTGGATCCCACATGG
>NW_006177628.1:0-335 GCF_000334495.1 Tupaia belangeri chinensis | reverse complement strand
CCATCAGGTCTGGGACTTGAACCACGCAGTCAACCACTACACCATCGGCTGGCCCTGTTGTTGCTCCTAACTATCATTCATAAAACATCTGGAGGAATATATCACTAATGCTGGGGGAAAGGACGCTTGTGTAGGGAGTTCAACTACATCAGCAATGTGTCGCTTCTCTGAGTAAGAAAGATAGAGACAAAGGGAGTACGCTCACCTGTGAGTGAACAGCAGAATTGTCACGTGTTGATCATATTATTCTTTTTTATTGTTGAGAGAGAGATCTTTGCTATAGGGCATTGTGTTCACCAGAGAGACAGAGAAAGATGGAAAGCAAGAAATCCCCT
>NW_006177627.1:0-335 GCF_000334495.1 Tupaia belangeri chinensis | reverse complement strand
GTTTCAGGGTATTTCTCATACATAGGTGTCTATTTGAATAAGCTATGATATACCCACACGATGGGATGTCATAAGAACTACATTAAAAAGAAAAAAAAACACAAAGAATGAGGACAATCTCTATGAACTAATATGGAGTCATTTTTCTGTAACTAACTCATATTAAGTGAAAAAAGTAAGCTGTAAAAGAGTATAGATAGTATGATACCTTTTGTGTGTACATATACACATATGAGAGGTATTTAAAAAGTTCATGGAAAATGTGTATTGTAAAAAACTATATGAGTGGGGCTGGCAAGTGATATCGTGGTTAAGGTGCTGGACTCCTACATGGC
>NW_006177626.1:0-335 GCF_000334495.1 Tupaia belangeri chinensis | reverse complement strand
TGGTTGTATTGTGAAGGTATTAAGAGAAAACGTAACCCCTTCCTGGTGTCCAGAAGTGAAGCCTTTGAGAGTGATTAGGTGATTAGGGCCCCACGATTGAGCCCTGTTGGATTTTTAAGGAGCGAGACGCATACAGACACCAACATGCAGCGATAGATTCTCCTGTTCTCTCAAGACAGGGGCCCTGCGTGAAAAACTGCCATTGGATGTGGTCTCTAGACCTTGGACCTCCAAATGAAGCTAAATACACCTCTACTTTCAACAACCTCCTGGCTCAGGTGTTTTTCTGTCATTTGTAATAGAATAGACCAGAATAACAATCAACAGTCTTGATG
>NW_006177625.1:0-335 GCF_000334495.1 Tupaia belangeri chinensis | reverse complement strand
GGATTCAGCCGCCCTAACCTCCACACCACCTACCGGCCCAACATTTCTATTCTTTCCAATCGCATATCATCATTCTCAATCAACAGTGCTCAGACTTGTAGCATCAGGAACAGCGCCACCTGGCAACATTTTAAAGATGCAAAATCTCAGGTCCCACCCAGATCTACTAAGTCCGAATCTCAGGAGGTAGGGCTGGGAGTCTGTTTTAACAAGTTCTCTGCTACAGTGTGAGACACTGGTCAATAGTAAACACCGCAAGAAAGAAGGCAGCGGGCTAAGAGGAGGGAGACTGGCAGGGTGGGGGCTGTCTTCCACAGTGAGGGCTTTTTGATGAG
>NW_006177624.1:0-335 GCF_000334495.1 Tupaia belangeri chinensis | reverse complement strand
TCAAATACAGACTAAGAAGCTGAGAGCCCGTACCCCAGCCACCTCCTTCACGGGGCTCTCACACTCTCGGCCACTATCCATCTGTCCTAATAACCCCAGGGTTCAGGTACCAGACAAGAGAGCCCTTATACCTTGGACCTGCTGACATCATTCTCACAGCTGATCCCTAGTCTGCGCACCCAGCCTCACTCATTCCCTGCACAAACCACTATAAGGGATGTGGCCCACACTTCTCCCCTTCCTCTCCACTGCCTGATGGACCCAGGTGCTTCTCACAAGACCCCTCCTCTTGGGAACTGGGTGAAACAGTCTTTGCAATGACAATCGTCTTTGAC
>NW_006177623.1:0-335 GCF_000334495.1 Tupaia belangeri chinensis | reverse complement strand
CACCATGGGACTAAATAGAGATCACCTAATGAGTAATAGAGAATAATAAATCAGCCCAAGACTAACATTTGAAGAATGCCAAAACACAGGGGTTTGATAGGAAACTAGTAAAGGGAAATGACAAAGTACAATCAGTCAAGTGGAAAAATTCCAGTAGGTGAGATGTCACATAAGCTAGATTATACATTGTCTCAAGTTAATGAACTAGTCAGCCATGCAAAAAGATGCTGAGAGATATAATTATGTAATGATCAAATAGTGTCCAGTAGCTTTGGCAGAATGTTGCTGTTTATGTCCTTGATTAGAACCATTTCAACGAGGCAGAAGTCACACTG
>NW_006177622.1:0-335 GCF_000334495.1 Tupaia belangeri chinensis | reverse complement strand
AGTTTCAAACCACCAGGTTTGGGACTTGAACGATGGTCGTCCACGTGGGAGTCCAGCTACACCACCACTGTGCCATCCGCTACCCCCCAAATATTCTAAATAGTTCCTGTAACATTTGAGTCAGCAGAAAGATCCTTTTCCCTGGTGGCTTGAAAAACGCAAGGGGGGTCCAGCACGTGGCATAGTGGCTACAGCACACGGCTAACCACAGCTCGGCTACAAAAGCAGGCCGGGCATGTGTGTGTTCGTGCCCACAATCCGAGGAGACCGGAGACCGAAGAAGGGATTGCGGTATGGCCATCCCCAGGTGATTTCTCACTTTCCCTTTCATTGTC
>NW_006177621.1:0-335 GCF_000334495.1 Tupaia belangeri chinensis | reverse complement strand
GGCACTTACTAGCCGACTTCAGCTGACCTTTCACATGTTCAGGAGACAGCGAGAAAAACGGTTGCCCTTTTATTCTAACACACCTTTTCCCCAGTTCTCAACCTAGAGGGAAATATTCTTAATTCTTCTTTTATAATTTGCCATAGGACACATACACTCATTGGAGAGTCAGAGAAAGTGAGGACGCACTTCTGGGAGACAGCCACGCTGCAAGCCTGTCCCTCCTCTTCTCCATTCTCCTCGTGAGTGAGTACTACACACATATGCCGGAGTGTGGGGGCTTCTCAAGCCGCCAAGTCCAGGCCTTGAACCATGGAGTCAGCCGTGTGGGATCC
>NW_006177620.1:0-334 GCF_000334495.1 Tupaia belangeri chinensis | reverse complement strand
TTCACATCAGGGCTGATGATTGATTTTATCATCTCTTCCAGGGAGAAGAGGAAGACAACATAAGAAAATCTTTGACTCACACAATGTTTATCTTTCTCACCAAACAGCTTCAGAATAAAGGCTTACTGAATTACTGTATTTTAAAAGACATAAAATCCAGAAACAGGGCTAGTTGTAATGGCCCACCGTGGCACAAGGCTGGAGCCACGTGGGACAACCAGGTTCAGCTCCTGGACTAAGAAATAGGCTGAATGCAGCTGCGGGGACCTGGAATCCTAGCTAACTGGGAGGCTGGGGAAGGGGTATCAAGACATGGTGAGATCCTGTCAAAAAT
>NW_006177619.1:0-334 GCF_000334495.1 Tupaia belangeri chinensis | reverse complement strand
TAACCACTACGCCATCTGCTGGCCCCTAGGAAGGCATTTGTAGCTCTTCTCTGTTCCCTTTCAGACCTTCACATTATACTCATCACATTAATTTCTGCTGCTGCTACACTGGGCCCAACTAGAGCAGCCGTACTGCAAGGCATGCACTGACCTCGGGGGGAAGTGGGCCTTGAACTTGGTCTGGAACATCCTGGCCAGGATGACGAGCAGCAGCACCAGCAGCACGCTGGTCGCTGTGAACGCCACGATCTTCCACGTGGTCAGTAGGGTCTCGTGGGTGCTGGGCCACGTTTGCTCTGCCACAGAGAGAGAACAAAGCTGTGTGTGAGGCCTT
>NW_006177618.1:0-334 GCF_000334495.1 Tupaia belangeri chinensis | reverse complement strand
GTAGGCAGGTTTGTGGCCTCCGGCTAGAGAACTGCCAGGGACCCACCTTTCAGTACCTGGCATGGTCACGATTTGGGAACGTGAGGAGGGGCTTGCTCTGGAATCTCGGGAGCCGTGTCTGGCCATCACCCCCACTTTCTGCCGAGAATAAGATCCCTCAGAACCTCTTCCTCCTGAAGGTGCTGGTTTCACTGCCCACGTGCAAAGGCCCGCCCAGCCAGCCAGGATCGCGGCGCCCACAAGTGCGCTTGGGTGTGCAGGTCGGCCAAGACCTGACCCTGCGCTCCGGCAGGCCCCACGGTGCCGGCATCTTGCCGCCCTGCACTGCCCCCCC
>NW_006177617.1:0-334 GCF_000334495.1 Tupaia belangeri chinensis | reverse complement strand
CATGTAGTCTCCTTGGAGCCTTAATCTCTAGTAAAGGAAAAATTCTCCATAGTAGTGAGATTGTGAGGAGGATAGGGAGAACTCACACCATACTGACAACTCTCAGAACTTCTTTGCCTGAGTTCTGTGTCTATATACCATCTAGCTAGATGACTGGGTCAGGTTATATTTCCCTGTCATTGCCACCTATATGCTTGGGGACTGAAACCAAGGAAGGATAGGGTCTCATTCTCATATTTTGCCATCCTATTACTTATGATAATTTTAAGACAACCATCTGAAAATTAAGTACTCTAACAAATCAGACTCAGCCTTTATTCTTTAACACTGACCA
>NW_006177616.1:0-334 GCF_000334495.1 Tupaia belangeri chinensis | reverse complement strand
AATCACATGTGAATTTTTTTTTAATTGCCATATGGCATGCACATTCACTGGAGAGACAGAGAAAGAGCAAAAGGAAGAAAGCACTCCCCAGTGCGGCATGATCACACCACAATCCTTTCTGTTCTCCCCAGCCTGTCAGGTTTGGGGGCAAGCATGCACATGTATCTGGAATATTTTCCAAGTCCCTGGGGTTCGGATTTAAACTGAGATTGGCCATGTGAGATCTGGCTCTTTTAATCACTAGCCATGGGTCTGGCTGAAAATTACTTTAAATCAAGTGAAGCCTTTCTGGAAAAGCTGACACTGTGTGTTAAAGGACTAAAAGAAGTGAGGT
>NW_006177615.1:0-334 GCF_000334495.1 Tupaia belangeri chinensis | reverse complement strand
TAACTCTACTCCTTAATTCCATAAGTTATAAGTTATGAATCTTCTCAAATGATTTATCTATAGACTGATAAGTATTGACTACTATTCTCTGAAAGGGTCACATTGAACATTCATCCAAAATAAATGATTGTTAAAGAATTTTTACAACACTTTCGACACATAGCTGGAAGATGAAAACACAAAAGGGTGATCTAGCCATGGTGGCACGTGCTGCTAAGACGTTATCCTCTGCGATCTGGAACCACATGGGAGGCTCAGTTCTATTCCCAGTCCAACCTAAAAACCAGCTGCAGTGGCTCTGCCTGTAATCCCAATGACTAAGAGAGGCTAAGGT
>NW_006177614.1:0-334 GCF_000334495.1 Tupaia belangeri chinensis | reverse complement strand
GGCTGGCAGCTCGCGGGCACACACACAGAGGACTGGCAGGAGGGGGCCGTGCACACCACAGGCCTGCAGCTCACAGGAATGCACACAGAGGTCTGGCATCTCACGGGCACACACACAGTAGGTTTGCAGCTCGTGGTCACAGGCACGCAGCAGGCTGCCTGGCAGGGGCTGGGCACGCAGCAGGCTGGCTGGCAGCCCGAGGAGCAGCTGGTGTGGCACATGGTGACGAGTGGCTGGGCTGGTGCTGTGATGTCTGGAGACTGCTGTCCTGGGGCAGCCTTTATAGCTGGGCCCCAGAGTCCGGACACCACAGCAGCAGAGCTGTTGTCTTCCT
>NW_006177613.1:0-334 GCF_000334495.1 Tupaia belangeri chinensis | reverse complement strand
TCAAGCCTCCAGGTCTGGGACTTGAACTGCTCAGTAGATCATGGGGATCCAGACACCTTAATCCTCATGCCACCTGCTGGCCCAGATCTGCTATTTCAGATAGGCTCGCTAAGAAAGGACCCTCGGACAACGAGGCACGGAGCTGAAACATGAACAAACAGCCATGAAACTGTTTAGAGTAACAGCATTTCAGCCAGAGGGAGCAGCAGAGGCACAGGCCCCGAGGTAGGAGCACACTTAGTATAGCCGAGGAACAGCCTGGTAGCCGGCATGGCTGGAGTGGGTGTTAGAGGGTGAAGAGCAGAGGATGAGGGACCAGCAGTTAGCGTAATGG
>NW_006177612.1:0-334 GCF_000334495.1 Tupaia belangeri chinensis | reverse complement strand
ACATAGCCATTACACTAACTGTTGGTCTCATGTCTATTCTATATCTCATATTTACTCTAAAACTAAAAACAATGTCTATTAAAGAAAGTAAACATTACGTAAACTTTTTTACTGCCTTGAAATTATGTAATGCCAGAGAGCTCTAGCATGTTATATGATACAATACATCATATCATACTTGGTGGTCAGGGATAATTCAACTGCACATGCAGGTCCATGTCTATATCATGCCACTTGGAAGGGTCTTTTTCTGCAGAGACCATGGTCTAGGTAGCAGATGCTAATTGGAGCCCCAAGAATAATTGCTTTTCCTAGGCCAACATTTTCTAAATTA
>NW_006177611.1:0-334 GCF_000334495.1 Tupaia belangeri chinensis | reverse complement strand
AAGCCACCAGGTCCAGAACTCAAACTGCAGGCAACTACGTGGGACTCTAGCAACATAACCATTGTGCCACCTTCTGGTCCCCATGCGTGTTTTTTTGAAATACGCATTTTCCACAGACTTTTGAAGACCCCACTCATATCTCAATTTAAAAAAATATGAAACTCTCCTTTCGCATATAAAAAATTCTATTTCTCTTGATTGCACCCTCTCACTGGTCTCTGCTACTCAGCTGTTCCCTTCCAATTTTCATTGTATTTACTATTACCAGATTAATTTTTAAAAATTATTTTATTTAATCTTATGCATTGTCATTATTTTTATTTTATTTTATTTT
>NW_006177610.1:0-334 GCF_000334495.1 Tupaia belangeri chinensis | reverse complement strand
GATTGTGCATCACCACTTATCTCTTGTAATGTCTGAGAGTTAAGCCAGAGGAGATGGAACCCAGGGTCCCAGCAGAGAGGCTGGCCTTAGCGAGGAACATCAACAACTCACCTCCAACAGCAGGGGCAAGGCAGAGTGTGTGGAGGATGAGATGTGAGAGGAGACTCAGTGACATCAACCAACATGGTTTTGCAGGGTTTTCCTTCTCTGAATATGAATAGCTACTTGAATACAATGCAGAATAAGTAGTGTTAGCTTGACCAGGACTGAGTAGCTGGGCGAGTATGTCAGAGAGACGAGGAGAAGAAGGACAAGGGTGTGCATGTGTCATCAT
>NW_006177609.1:0-334 GCF_000334495.1 Tupaia belangeri chinensis | reverse complement strand
GGAGGAGGAGGAGGCCCGAGGGTTCAGGGATGCCCCCCTGCCTTGCCCCAGTCCCACCCAGGCAGCCTGTCCCAGCAGCCACTTCAGGACCCAGGTGGCCATGAAGCCGTCTGAGAAGGCCTCCTGGCGACCCAGCTAAACGCCCATGCCGCCTCAGGTAGCAGAGGGGTAAATCTCCATGGGGGCTGCACACTCCATATTTATACCCGCCTGGTGCCTGAAATGGATATTCACGCATTTTCAGTATTCAGGGCAAACCCCGCGGCAGCGCCGGTGGAAGCAGCCCGTTATGCCGGCCCCACGGAGACAGTCCTGGGGACTTCCCCTCCAGCCC
>NW_006177608.1:0-334 GCF_000334495.1 Tupaia belangeri chinensis | reverse complement strand
AACCATTATGCCATCTGCTGGTCCTAAGTCACAATGCATTTGTGTGTAGAAAAATGATGACTTGCCTGATGACCTAATGCATGTTCTTTTGTTCTGGCTCCAAGTGTTCTGAACCACCAAAGCCATTTGGAGCGGTGACCCTGTTATGGCTGTGCTCCATCTGTCAATGTCAGGGAGCTTCCTATGCTTGCTGGTTTGGGGATACCTGGACAAAACTGTGTCCATGCCATAGTGAGGAGAAAGGTTATTCTCTACCCTGGGATCCAAAGTTGTTCTGTTTGCGTCTCATAGAACACAGAGACTTTCACAGATATTTCCATCAGTTTCTGGTCCC
>NW_006177607.1:0-334 GCF_000334495.1 Tupaia belangeri chinensis | reverse complement strand
CAGTGCCTTAACTACCACGTCACCTGCTGGCTTAGCTATTACTACTCTCTAATAAAAACAAAGTGGTTTGCTCCTTGGCTTCTGGGAGATCTGTCAAGTTCATAGCAACTCTTCCCATGGAAACTGTACCTCTTCCTCCACCACTCATTGGCATGGGGCTGTGGGCCTGTATTAGTATCTGCCTTTGTCCTTTGAGCAAAGAAGGACCCAAGAGAATCTCTCTTCTGTGAATGTGGAATTAGGGTGGGTCTGTCTCCTTTATTGTCCCCCTGGGAAGACAAGTAAACTTAAGAGCATTCTCCACCACAGGCTCTCTACAGTGAGATGTGGCCCA
>NW_006177606.1:0-334 GCF_000334495.1 Tupaia belangeri chinensis | reverse complement strand
TTTCTCCTTTAGTGATATGGCTCCTGGCATAGACTGTGAGTCTCATTTGATTAATAGGCACTTCATGAGGGCTCTCAGTCAACTTAATTTAACATACGTAAGTAAGTGTTATATAAACACTTTGATTGCATGAATAAATAAAAGACTAAACTTACTTTTTATATAATGCACTTTTTTTCAATGGGATTATTTTACTATTTTATCCTGCAGTTGATTCTTATTTGCTTTTGCAATTGAGTTAAGACATTGCTTCCTTTTTAGTTTTTCCCTTTAGAGTGGATCTATGTTTATCGTTTGTTGTTACTGCAAATATTTTCTGTACATTTGAAAACAT
>NW_006177605.1:0-334 GCF_000334495.1 Tupaia belangeri chinensis | reverse complement strand
TGGGAAACTGAACCTGGGCCTCTCAAGCAGATTCAGCCATCATATAGAGATGCCCTCATGCTTGTGCCGCTACAGCTGAGTCACAGTTTTTATATTAGATTAAAATGGTATTGAATAAATTATATTCAGAGAAGTAGAGCTTAATCTTTATTCCCACTTGAGGATGTCGTAGACTTAGAGACTCATTTTGGAAGAAAATGGAAAGGAAAAAACTATAACATTTCTTCTTTATTAATTTGCCAGAGGCTACATGTGCTTGCTGGAGGGAGACAGCAAGAGAGAGAATGTGAGAAAGCAACACTTATGGGGGATGTCATGCTGCAATCCCTTCTCC
>NW_006177604.1:0-334 GCF_000334495.1 Tupaia belangeri chinensis | reverse complement strand
CTGCAAGACCCCGAGCCTCAAACTCCACGACCTCGGCTATGAGAGCGAAAATAGAGGACCAGCCCCTCAGGGCACAGGTTCAAATCCTGCCTCGGCAGCTTGAGAAACAGCCAGACGGGCCAGCTGGTGAGCCAGCAGTGAAGGCGCTGGACCCCACGTGCCGTCCCGGCCAGCCCCAGACCCGGCGGCGCCGTCTCTCGCTCGCTCGCCCTGGTGAGCACGCGTGCCCAACAGCGCAACTGAACCAGTGACACGTGCAGTTCTGGTAAATAAAAAGAAATCATGCCAGACGTGCGCTCGCGTGCCCCAAATGCCGACAGGACGCGTGTGTGTG
>NW_006177603.1:0-334 GCF_000334495.1 Tupaia belangeri chinensis | reverse complement strand
GATCCTTGGTCTTCTGTCTATTAAGCTGTTGGTGGTACTAACATTTCTGGACTGAGGGGCTGGAATGTTATACCTCTGTCCACCACCCATCTTCAGCTTCCTTGTCACCTTTCAGTCTGCTGTTCAGATCACAGGACTTCCACCACCTGTCCACTTCCTGGCTGCCAAGCCCAGATAACGGAGTTGCTTTCTGACGATTCCTTCCTTTATCTCAATGCATAAGTTTTCATGGGCCCATCTGTTGTGTTCTGCCTAGAAGATGAGGTCAACAACTGCGTCTCCTCAGCACATAATTTTGAGAAAAGTCCTGATGACTTCAAGGTCAGAAGTACTG
>NW_006177602.1:0-334 GCF_000334495.1 Tupaia belangeri chinensis | reverse complement strand
AATACGTGACACTATGGAACTGACTTAGTTTTCCCTGAGTTCTTATTTTTTTACATTATCTGATTATGCTAGAAAATATCAGCAGAGCCTGTGATTCTAGGATTATGGTGCAGAACCCTTTAGACATTCAAATAACTGAAAAAGAACACTGGCGTATATCGAAAGCAAAGTAAGAGAGCCTATCTGGCTGTCTGTCTTGTCTTTATCTTCACAAGGGCACCACTTTCAACCTCTGTAGTGGGTTGTTACTTACGAGAGCTCTGTTGAGATTCAGGTGGCCTCTGTATTTCAGTTCTTCGTTCTGAATTTTTCTGTTGATCTTCTCTTTCTTGGA
>NW_006177601.1:0-334 GCF_000334495.1 Tupaia belangeri chinensis | reverse complement strand
GCAGGGAGAGGGGCCCCACTCGGGCCTTTTGCTTTGGGCTGATTCTGATAGTTCACTCTTCACCTTCATGTGGCCTTCAAAAGCTCACCCCGTCTGCACTTCCCTGACCTCAGCTACGCAAGTCCTTGTAAGAATTATTTGTAAAAATAATTTGTAAAAATTATTTTCAGAAGAACCTGCATGTATAAACTGGATGAAAATGAAGCTTTCGTGGTTAATTCGGCCCCCTCTCTTCCAGCTCAGCAGCCCCTGAGAGGTCACTGAGCCCGGGGCCTCCAGCAGTCCTTCCAGGCCTGACGTTCCTTCGTTCTGTTGAGGAGGGCTGGCGGACCTT
>NW_006177600.1:0-334 GCF_000334495.1 Tupaia belangeri chinensis | reverse complement strand
CAGCTCAGATGCCATTTGTCACACATAAATCCTTTCATAAAATCTTTATAATCCTTCACAATTCGCTCTCAGAACTTCTTTAACATCGTTCAAACTTTTAGCAACCTGCTTTACACCTGGATTTTTTGCCTCTGCCTTTTTTCATTCTGGAATAATCCAGCCGTTTTACTTGAGTATCAACATTTTTACTATATGAAACTATTTCTCAATCGAAATGGTCTCTTTCCTTTTAACTTTTTTTTCCCACAAATACATCTTGATACTTATAACTTTCTTTCCTTTTTTTTTTCTAAATGCAGGGTGCAGAGGCAGATCCAATCATGGAATATCTTTT
>NW_006177599.1:0-334 GCF_000334495.1 Tupaia belangeri chinensis | reverse complement strand
CCTCTTGGGGGTATTTCTCACTCATTCTCTTTTTCTGTGTCTCTGATGAGCACACATGTCCTACTTCCTACTGCAAATGGAAACAAAAGCTTAAAACAGGGTGGATTTTTTTTTTCCCTAAATGCCATAGGGTGTGTCCATCCAGAGACAGAGCTTCCCTAATGGGGCTGGTCATGTCATTATGTCACAGTCCTTTTCCCTCCAACTCTCTGTCCCGTCAGGATCCTAGGAATGTGTATGCTTATGTGGCCTTTTTTTGAAAGCTTGTGTCCCACCATCCCAACAGTCCCTGCCTGATTAGGCTCCTCCACTTTATGCCTTTTCCATCTCTAGC
>NW_006177598.1:0-334 GCF_000334495.1 Tupaia belangeri chinensis | reverse complement strand
CATTACGCTAACTGCTGGTTCCCCGAGAATGCCCATTTTTGAAGATTAGTTTTTCCATTGATACCTTGCTTGTCCTTCTCTGGATACCCATTATGCACACGAATCACTATTTCTGCTCATTCCCACAAGGAAGTTTGCAATTCCTAATCTCACTGCCTGGAGTGGTATTTTCCAAATATACATGGTCCCCAATTCGATGTGCTTGCATACTACTCTAACTTTACAAGGGTGTGAAAGTGACACGCATTCGACAAAACCATACTCTAAATTTTGAGGTTTGATCTTTCCCCACACTGGCAATATGCAGTATAGTATTTGTTGTGATGCTGGGGAA
>NW_006177597.1:0-334 GCF_000334495.1 Tupaia belangeri chinensis | reverse complement strand
GAAATGTACTTCACTGATAAAAGAATACACAAACTGAGAGTTGAGAGTGCAAAAGATATTCCATGAAAATGAATATCAAAAGAAGCTGGAGTTGCAATACTATTATCAGACAAATTAGACTTCAAGACAAAAGCTATAAGAAGAAACAACAAAGGACACTATATATTAATAAAAAGGCTAAATCACCAGAGAGCTATAACACTTACAAATAATGATGTACCCAACATTGTGGAAGAGAGACTTCTAGATCCAGAGAGATAGATGGCAACACAATAATTATTGGGCATTTCAACACTCTCACTCTCTCCTTTGGGCAGATCATTTAGACAAAAAA
>NW_006177596.1:0-334 GCF_000334495.1 Tupaia belangeri chinensis | reverse complement strand
TTTTTTTTTTCTTTAATCTTTCACGGAATCCCGTTATTTAAGGATAAATGCACGGCGACCAGGCATTGCATCTGTGGTCCCAGCTACTTCTCCAAGGGCATCTATGCCTCTGGCCTTGATTAAGTTGCTCAAATGCCCACTCTCTGCTGCCCCTTGCCCCAGGGCCATCGACATTTCTTATCATCTGCCTGCGTTGTTCTCCCAGCCATGGACCTTACAGCTCCAGGCTGAATCCTCGCCAGTGCTCCAGTCCCAGCTCCAGCAGCCCTTTCTCAGGAAGTCTTCGGCTATGCCTTCAGACCAGGCCAACTCTGCACCCTGCACATTTTTTTCT
>NW_006177595.1:0-334 GCF_000334495.1 Tupaia belangeri chinensis | reverse complement strand
GACTCCTAAGTGTGGGAGAGCCCCGTGATGGGGCGTGCTTGGCGGGGGTTTACTGCTACACCCCAGACCATCTCTTTGTCCCTCTGGCTCTGACATCCTGAGGGGTCAGGGGACAAGCTGGAGTGAACCCAGCACATACAGACTGGCAGAGCACAAGAGGAAGGGAGCTTGGGAAGGGATGAGCCTGGGCCCTGAGGTGTGACCCTTAAGTGGTCATCTCCTTGCTGATGTGTTGACTAGGCAGGAAACCAACTGGCCCTTTTGTTCACTTATATTACAAATAAATTTGCACCAACAGCTCTGTTAGTAAGTTTTTTTAAAAAAGTTAGCTGGG
>NW_006177594.1:0-334 GCF_000334495.1 Tupaia belangeri chinensis | reverse complement strand
AACAATTTGCTTTTTCTGCATCATTGAAGGCTTTCTTGCCTTTTTTCTTGCCAGAGCTGATAGACGTTTGATAACAAAAGATCTTTAAAATGACTTGTAATAAGACTGGCCCGGGGATTATGAAAAGGTTTAATTCCCCGATTATAGCATTCTTAACTAGATTAAACTGAGCAGCGCCAATTCTGGTGAGGATGGGTCCTTTTTTCCCTCTCCAGATGGAACACTGGAGACGATTGTTCTGTAAATATCAGACGTTGTGCTGAAGTTGGGATGATTCAAGTTCTACCTCTAGTGGTTAGAAGGTTCTTATCCTGGGACCAGCAGTTAGCGTAAT
>NW_006177593.1:0-334 GCF_000334495.1 Tupaia belangeri chinensis | reverse complement strand
CAGCCACCATAACCACCATGCCACAGGCTGGACCTATAATCTATTTTTTAAAAAATGATAACTCTTGCTACCATGTGAAGATGGGATCGTGAGTTTATAGAAAGGGTCAAATGGAGTGTAGATTCCTTGGCATGCTCAGAATTGTTCTGTGAAAGGACGCATATGTCAGAAACACGTAAGATGGCTCCATGAGGAAAGGGAAGCCCTTTCAAAATGCCTGCAACGGACAGTTTAAGAGAGCCTGAACTGAAGGAGTCAGTGTCGCATTTCCAAATGAGGATTCGGAAGTGAGACAGATTTGAATCGTACCCACCTCTCTGGAGCCCAGGCAGGT
>NW_006177592.1:0-334 GCF_000334495.1 Tupaia belangeri chinensis | reverse complement strand
GGTGAGTGGGGGCTGCAGTCCAGGTTCCTGAAAGCCAACGGGTTGTCCAGAGACGGATTTTACAAGCCACGAAGGGGTCTGAGGGAGACTAGGCAGGGTTGAAACTCATTTCTCATGTACAGGTGGACAGGGCTGGGCAGGTTGAGCTGGAAAGGAGAAAAGTGTAGAGCAAGTTACACTCCATTATTCTGTGGGTGCTGATGAAGTGTTCGACCGCAGCATCTACACTGGGAAAGGACAAAACGGTCCTGGAAGGGAGATACAGCCTTTTTTCAGAAGCAAACAGTCTTTCAGAAGTCAGTAGGATAGGGACCGCGGTTCGAGTCCTGGACCC
>NW_006177591.1:0-334 GCF_000334495.1 Tupaia belangeri chinensis | reverse complement strand
AGTTGACCACGGGGCTAGTAGGGGTTGCTTGGAAGTTGATCTGCATACTCCCTGATTCGAGTTGTGTTAAGATTTGCATGATTACAACTCTACTTGATTCAATTGGCTGTTTTTTTCTTCTAACAATATTCATTTGCTGACCTTGGAAGCGGTCTGGGCACCCTCCATAACTGTATTATAAGACTACAACGGTTTTGGGTTTGATGTGAATTACAGAGGCACAGAATTCTCTGTGTACCATGATGGGTACCCCTAAGTCATATGTTGTTTAAATTTAATTTAAATAAATTAATATAAAATAAATAAAATCTTGGGACCAGCAGCTGGCATAATG
>NW_006177590.1:0-334 GCF_000334495.1 Tupaia belangeri chinensis | reverse complement strand
CCTAGACAAGCATATCATCGGAGCTGGCTGAAGCTGGGGTAGATTACAATATGAAGACCCTGTTGAGATCTATCTCTTTCTCTCTCTCACCCACAAAAAAAATAAATAAATAAATAATAATTAAAACTTTAAAAAATACAATTCTAAATAACAACTGGGTGAAAGAAGAAATCAAAGGGAAAATCAGAGTATGTCTTGAAATGTATAAAATGCAAGAGAAATACATCAAAATTTGTGGGAAAAGCTTTATAGAAAAGACCAAAGTCTCACATCTATTAACTAAACTACCTTAAGAAACTAATCAAAGAAGGAACCAGCAGATGGCATAATGGTT
>NW_006177589.1:0-334 GCF_000334495.1 Tupaia belangeri chinensis | reverse complement strand
GTGGCGAGAAGGCTGCTGCTCAGCGAGGCGGGACGGATCGCAGGGAGGACAAGGGAGAGCCTCGGTTTCCTCATCTGACACCTGGATGGGCTCCCACATCTGGATGCTCTCGTCGGGAATCTAGGAGGGGTTTTCTGCTGGGTACAGTGTGAGCACACTCGGTAATGAGCACCTGGTTCAGGGACCAAGGAGGAGCCTGCAGAACTGTGGGGTCATTTGGTGGATCTGTCTCCTGGGATTGAATCGACTCCCTGTCTCAGATGAGGAAACTGAGGCTCAAGAAAACATCTTGAGGGATCAGCGGATGGCAAAATGGTTACATTGCTGGATTCCC
>NW_006177588.1:0-334 GCF_000334495.1 Tupaia belangeri chinensis | reverse complement strand
ATACTTCTGCCTCAGTATCATACACTGTTCTCACCTTCCTGTGAAAAGTGGCCTGTGTTTTCTATAATCAAAACAGATCAATTCTGGCCATTATGTCACCCCACAAATTAACCCCATAACTAAGGTGGAACCTAAAATTTTATCTTCCAAAACTTTGTTGGTAAAAAATAAAGAGCATATATAGTAATTAGCAAGATGTATTTCCCTATCTCCAACTCCTATCATCTATCATTTGTCTTATTGTCTCATTGTCTTATCTATGACAGGTAAGTGAAAATTATGTTCCTAGTGGTTCCAATTCTATTCCTTAAGAGAAACAAAACAAAAGCAAAAA
>NW_006177587.1:0-334 GCF_000334495.1 Tupaia belangeri chinensis | reverse complement strand
TGCTGCAATGTAACATAAAATGTATTTTAATAATTGCTGCACCTAGTATTTGAGATGATGCAAAAACTACACCGCTTTCTTTTCTTGGAATCAATGAGTATGGACACAATAATTAACAAATTGGAGGTCACTGGATTATATTTCTGGTTTAAACTCAAGGCCAGGCACAGTGGCGTTGGTCTGTAATCTTAATGACTTTGTGGGCTGACAGTAGGCTTTTTTGTTTAAGGCTGGCCTGGGCCATACATTGACACCCTGTCAAACAAACCAGCAAACAGCTGGGCATAATGGCATGTGGCAACTGTCCCAGCTGGTAGACTGAGGCAGGAGAATT
>NW_006177586.1:0-334 GCF_000334495.1 Tupaia belangeri chinensis | reverse complement strand
CCCTGGCTGGTGCCCTCAAGAGCATCAACTGCCGAAAAGAGAGGTCCACGCCAGGTTCTCACCAGGCCGTGCTCAGTCACTGTCCGCTCTCTGTGATGGTGAAGACGGTTACACTGGCGGATTTGAGGTCACAGATGACCACAGAGCTGCAGCAACGGCTGTGACCCTCACTGGCAGGTCGGCCCCAGGTCTGATGTGCCACTCCGAGATCTAGAGACACGGCGGCATAATCTGCTCCCATCGCGTTCCTTTGGTTTCACTGCCCTGACAGCCTCGGCTGGCGTCATGGACCACGAGGAAGCAAAGACGGAAACGTACAGGAGGGAGAATCCGG
>NW_006177585.1:0-334 GCF_000334495.1 Tupaia belangeri chinensis | reverse complement strand
AGGGAGAATCAGGAGATGGCATGCACATGCAGTGTCAGGGCTGGCCAAGGAATGTCCATTTTAAGAGTGATGAAAGAAATCTCTAAACTCTATTCAGTCTGAAAACTTCATTATAATATGCAGAATACAATCTGCTATGCATCAGTAGGAATAAAAAGTTTAGGATGGAAGCCTGCTAGCCACCAGCAAGTTTGCCTGTTTTTGTCCTCTGGGTCCAACTTCATGAATGTGAAGTTTCCCCCGAGCCAGTATACCCCTCCTAGACCCAGCATTAGGCAGGCCAAAAACCTGCTAGCCACATATAAGTTTGCCTGTTTTTGGCCTCTGGGTCCAA
>NW_006177584.1:0-334 GCF_000334495.1 Tupaia belangeri chinensis | reverse complement strand
CACATGCACCTGGTATGTTTTTCAAGTCACTAAGTCCAGGCCTTGAAGAGTGCAGTTAGCCAAATGGGATCCAGCCACCCTAGCCACCATGTCACCAGCTGGCCCCAAATAGTTTTATTTTCAAATAGTTGTAGCTGTTTGTATTTTTAAGTTACACAAAGTATCTAATAAAAGCAAAGTGTTGTCATCAGTGAGGCATTAATCTGCCACCCGTCATAAAAAAGATCCATTTTGTATAAAGCCACTGCACTTTGATGTCAAACTTGAATTTTCAGTATATTTTACTGTTATATAAAGTCAGTCTTCAAACGAACAAATGTTCGGGCCAGCAGTC
>NW_006177583.1:0-334 GCF_000334495.1 Tupaia belangeri chinensis | reverse complement strand
GGAGTCCAGTGATGTAACCACTATGCTATATACTGATCCCTATTATAGGCTTTTTAATTTGCAGTGTGAATCTCTAATAGGAGGAAAAGCACAGGGTGTTTCTCAAATTACTTAATCATAGAAATAGTTTTTTTGAAATAAGGGCATCTTTATGATCTTAGGAGACATAAAAAACAGAGTTCAGGAATTGCTGAGGTAGAAAATAACTTCCTCCAGTGCCCTCTAGATTTGAAAATAATCGAGTACTTTGTGCTGATTTACTGCATAGGAAGATAAAGGCTATAATTTCTGATCCTCTTTAAACTATAATTTTGTATCACATTTCTGCTTAACA
>NW_006177582.1:0-334 GCF_000334495.1 Tupaia belangeri chinensis | reverse complement strand
GCTAACTGCTGGTCCCTATGACCCTTTCTTAAGAAGCCTAGCCTGGTTATGACTTCATTTATGCTCATCTTCCATTGGTGAAAATTAGATTCCACAGCTTCTGATCGATATCAATAGAATAAGTCAGTATTGAAATGATCAACGTCAGTTAAACTCTTTGACATTCTGGTCATGAAAATTCACTACCAGGAGCCTAATCATGTAGAGTACTTTCTTTAGCAGTGGGAAGAGTACACAGAGTCCTCTTTTATGCTGTTTGAAGTGGAACTGGGAAAAGAACTCAGTTCTTCAAGTCCAGTGGTTTGTCTCACCTTTGTATCTTTTCTCCCCTACC
>NW_006177581.1:0-334 GCF_000334495.1 Tupaia belangeri chinensis | reverse complement strand
GCTTGAGTTCTGTATATATTCTAGTTATCAACTCTTTATGACCTATGTAAGCACCATGTAAACATTGTAATCAGAAAGCTTGACATCAATACATTACTACCATCTAATTTTTTCAAAAATTATTTATTCATTTATTATTTTATTCATGATAAGGAGCATGTGTACAAGGATTAGGTACAGGGGAAGAAAGAGAGAAAAGAAGGGTCTGGTCACACCACCATCCCCTTTTCTTCAGCTCTCAAGCTTGTCAGGGTCATTGGCACATATGTGCCTAGTGCACTTCAGGTTGACTTGAGAATCAGAACCCATTATCAGTCATGTGGCTTCCACCACT
>NW_006177580.1:0-334 GCF_000334495.1 Tupaia belangeri chinensis | reverse complement strand
GTTGGAGCTTGATCATAGCTACAGTTTCAGCGTTTTGCAGGAAGAATCAACTTTTGTGGAAGTGACAGAGGATGCCTACCTTCACTATCTGCTTTCAAC
Source organism: Tupaia belangeri chinensis (assembly GCF_000334495.1). NCBI lineage: Eukaryota > Metazoa > Chordata > Mammalia > Scandentia > Tupaiidae > Tupaia > Tupaia belangeri. The sequence continues at coordinate 235 of NW_006177580.1, read as the reverse complement.
CTGTACAAAGTATGTCCCAGACTGGAATGGCAGATGAGGGCACAGCTAGGAGCATTAAAAAGGCATTTCTAAAAGAGTCACTGTGCTGAGACATCTCTTGCTGTCACTGTGCTCTCAGGAACTCGCTTCCCTGTCTTTTTACTGTGTCAATTCAGTCTCATCCAGAAGTTCTGAGGATCACCTTATCTTGGGGCTGTGCACCTGTCACCCATTATTCTGGTGAAAAACAACTTGG
>NW_006177579.1:0-334 GCF_000334495.1 Tupaia belangeri chinensis | reverse complement strand
CCCATCTGTACGGGGCTGCAAACACTGAGTGCTTTCTGAAGCCCCTGCATGGCCCTCCCCTGAGCCATGAGGGTGTGGTGAGGCGGGAGCTCATCAGGAGCCAGGTTGTGGCTGGGACAGTAGAGGGGAGGGAAGCCCAGGGTTCCCAGAGGTGTAGGTCACACAGGAGGAGAGGCCCTCCATGGAACCAAAAGGCTACTTGGCCACCTCAACCCCAGAGGGCCTTGAGAGGTCTCTGCTCCAGGCCCTGCTGGACCTGTGAGTTGGTCCTGGCAGAGCGAGGCGAGAATGTGCGTGTTGGAGCCACCGGGCCATGTCCAGCAGCTGTGGGGAA
>NW_006177578.1:0-334 GCF_000334495.1 Tupaia belangeri chinensis | reverse complement strand
TTGATCTTGGACTTCCCAGACTCCAGAACTACAAGGCAAGTAAATTTCTATTGTTTATAAATGACCCACCTTGGATACTGTGTTACAGCAGCACAAAACAGACTGACAAAACCACAGAAGAAACCACAGGGCTCCAAAAAACATTTCCTGCAGTTTCTCCACAGGTTACTGTGCCTTGTCACACAGTGCCACCAATCCACGAAAACAGAAAGTCTACTATGGTCGTAGGCACTAGCTGGACCTTCACCAGGGGAAGGCCAGCACAGGGCTTCCTATCATAACAGTCGATACATTACAGCTGGGTAAATTCAGACTTATCAGCCATCGAATGTAA
>NW_006177577.1:0-334 GCF_000334495.1 Tupaia belangeri chinensis | reverse complement strand
AGCACTGCCCGCCAGGCTGGGGCCCCGGGAGGGCAGGGACCTGTCCCGCTCACAGGCGTGTCCCAGCACCTGGCATCGTAGGTCCTTGAGAAGCCGCAGGGAGGGCTGGGTGGTGACACAGCAGTAACGTGATGCTCTGTGAGCCCCACCCACATGGGAGAGTTCCCGATTTGTGACCCGGGACCTTCATGAACACGCCAGGAGCGCTCGGGCACGTGATCCGGGGCTGGCTACAGCCGGGGTATTGTCACATGATGATGTGTTGGGGGTGCTGTCCCTGTCTCTTTTGGTCATGGAAAAAATAAATAAAATAAAAATAGGGACCAGCAGATGG
>NW_006177576.1:0-334 GCF_000334495.1 Tupaia belangeri chinensis | reverse complement strand
GTTGAGATGTTAATACATTTTTAAAATGTTGGGATCATTAATTTTGGTTACTTTTGGAACAAATTATTGATCTTTTATATAAAATTTAACATATTATCATGTTATTTGTTTTCTTTTATATGTTGAGTTAGATTTTCTATTACTCCAATTTTTAGTATTGAGTTATCAATAGTTTAAAAGGTCAACGGCCACCCTGAGTTAGAAAACGAGGAAGCACTGCCAAAAGAAAATATTCACGGTAAAATTTTCCCAGGCAAATGTTCGCAAATACCACAGTCAATTAAGAAGTTTCTTTCTTTTGTGTGTGCTTATGTGACAAATTTTTGGAAGAGAA
>NW_006177575.1:0-334 GCF_000334495.1 Tupaia belangeri chinensis | reverse complement strand
GAATGAATGAAAAAGGACTGCGGTGTGACCATCCCCCCTGGGACGTGGCTTCTCACTCTCCCTCTCACCACCTCTCTGTGACAAGCACATGTGCCCTAAGGTGAAGAAACAAAGAAAACAAAGCTTTTAGGGTCAGGCCCAAGCTGTGTGGCAGTCAGCGGCCTAACCGCCTGCGCTGCAGTTTGAGCCCCCAGCCTGGTCAGCCTGCAGACACGCAGGCCCGTGAGTGTGTGCTCGAGGTCCTGGAACGCCGGAGCTGGGAAAGGGCTTCATGGCGTGAGCAGGCCCAACAGACAGTGCGCGTCTCTCCCCTCTCTGTCTCTCTGTCTCTCTC
>NW_006177574.1:0-334 GCF_000334495.1 Tupaia belangeri chinensis | reverse complement strand
TTTGTGTTAAAATAGCATTTCAGGAGATTTCTCTAGCATGGGTGAGCATTGTGGAGTAATTGGGAGGAGCCCCCATAGGAGTCTAGTGCAGTAAAATAAATGACATCCGATTTGTGCCTTAACTGGGATAAGGAGAGAGGAAAAGAACAAATGTAGGAAACACTGGGATGGAAGAATCCATAGATGAAACTTGAGTTTGAAAAGATAAGATGGAGAATTCGAGGGTTTTGGCTAGTATTGGAAACATGAATGGAATGTGAAAATCAGGGAGGTGTGAGACCATGGGTGTTATTCACTGAACCTAAGATGTTGTAGGACATCCAGGTGAAATGTC
>NW_006177573.1:0-334 GCF_000334495.1 Tupaia belangeri chinensis | reverse complement strand
CTCCCCCAGCCGCTGGTCTGGCTGGTGAGGAAGACACCCCAGGGGCGGTCGTTGGACTGCAAGGAGGTGGCCTTGGGCAAGGGCACACCACCTGGCTAAGACTGGGGACGGGCCACAGGGTGTCGCCAGTGGTTTCTGGTGGAGGAGCGCCCGTGAGGCCACATCTGATGGCCAAGTTGGAGTTGGACTGTGGGAGGCGGGCTGGAGAGGGCATGGAAGTGATCCAGACGGGAGCAGCTCCTGCAGAAAGCCCCAGTGACCAGGGGGCTTGGTTTGAAAATGGGGCAAAGTTCAGAGTGCGAGGCCCAGGCCGTTGTCATGAGAAAGGCAGCTG
>NW_006177572.1:0-334 GCF_000334495.1 Tupaia belangeri chinensis | reverse complement strand
AGAGGGTCTTGGCAGTGGGAGAGGTGGGAGGGTTCGGCCCACCACGGGTGTCGAGCGGGTCCTGCACGCACAGGTGCCCAGCATGGTTTCCAAGCCTCCTGGGCTGGGGCTGTCGCAGGCGGGGTGGCGTCCCTCAGCTGTGACACCGCTACTCCAGTGCCCGTGACTGCAGGTGCTACAGGCCGGAGCCGGCTGGGCTCGGAGGTGGACTTCGGGTGGCGGTCGGCTGACCTAGGTGGGACGTCCTGGGTGGTCGGGTGGCGTGGAGTAACCCAGGCCCCACATGAGGGAGGTCACAGAGAGGAGGCCGCAGAGCTGCTGCTGAGAGCCCCTG
>NW_006177571.1:0-334 GCF_000334495.1 Tupaia belangeri chinensis | reverse complement strand
AACATCCTTGGACATTAATGGAGAGTAGGGTTGCCAAGGCGTGTCTGGTCTTCAGGGGACGTTCCTGCACAGGCAGGGATAGTGTGTATGTTCTCACGCTCAGATGACTGCTAGGAGGACAGACCGCCTAGGAGGACAGGGACTGGAGCATACAGGTGTGGCAGGGTTTGCTGGGACTCCCCACTCTCTTCACCCTGGTCGTATTGATTCCCACACCAAGCACTTGCCATTCAGTTTTAGGGTGACAGCGTGTGGCTAGGGGTAGGAACCGTGAGACGCTGCCTCACTCAGATGATGCCTTGGTTTTGAACTGTTCACAGGGTAGAGGTGGTTC
>NW_006177570.1:0-334 GCF_000334495.1 Tupaia belangeri chinensis | reverse complement strand
ATATATATAAATAACTTAAGTATTTGATTACATTATAAAATACTATCTTTTTAGATTAGTCCAATTGAGTATTGTTTTAAATTTATACATTATCTCCAAACTATATTTTCTGGAAAATACTTTTTTTCTTAAACATAATTAGCAAAGTTAAAGTCCAGCATATGATGGACAGGTCTCTTAGCTAGCCCTTCCTTTTCCATTTGTCTTCCCCTTCTCCCTATTGCTGTTATAGTGAGACCTATGCAGTGTTATGTTTGAAACATGGTTCTATTTGAGTAGAATTATTGAGTCTACATAAAACAATCATTTCACTTACCTTTAAAAAATAAGCCTA
>NW_006177569.1:0-334 GCF_000334495.1 Tupaia belangeri chinensis | reverse complement strand
TGATTAAGTTGATTAGCAATGTCTTGATGGAGGAGGGCAAGATTGGTGATGGACCAGGCCCATTATAAAGCTAAGAGAGAAAACACTTCACAGATTCTATGTCAGGGGTTCCAATGCTGATCTCCAAATAGCAGCATCAGAATTATCTTGGCAGAAGTTCCCAAAAATCCAGATTCCTAGCTCCCCTTCTTAGAGATTTTGATTTAGTAGGTATTCTGTGGGATCGAAGACTGAGATTATTAAAAAACGCCCAAGTAAGGGCCAGCATATGGCGTGGTGATCAAAGTGCTGGACTTCTACAATGCTAACCATGGTTCAAGTCCTGGATCCAGTG
>NW_006177568.1:0-334 GCF_000334495.1 Tupaia belangeri chinensis | reverse complement strand
ATAAATAAATAAATAAATAAAAATACATTTCTATTGATCCACATCAGGTTTCATTTTTTAAAATATTTTTTCAGATGAACGTCTCAATAATGAAATCTTAAAGTAGCAAAGCTGCAGAGTCCAGAGTTTTTTACGTGAGACTGCTGAGTCTGGTGTAATGTCCTCAGTGACTGAGTAGCTCATAAAGCAAAGTTGCAAATGTCTGTGTGTGATTTGCATGCAGTGTCCACATGCCTCTCGAGTCTATTTTGTATAGATCTAATGTTAAACTTGATAAACAGGATTATTGTCATCTCTTCTCAATGGCTCACATATGCTCACTGATCCTTATTGA
>NW_006177567.1:0-334 GCF_000334495.1 Tupaia belangeri chinensis | reverse complement strand
AAAAATGTTCTCTGAGGTAAACAAAAAAAATAGATAAACCTCTGGGATTAACGGTAGGGGAGAAGAGGGCACAGATTACGTGATTAAGGAGACATAGGCAGAGATCCACTGAGTTGAAAATTCTATGCCAGCAAATTTGAAAACTTTGATAAACTGGAAGAAGTTATAGGAAATGCCCTATCAAGACCCTGTAAAGATAGGAAAATACCCTTCCGGCAATAGAAGGGTGACTAAACCTATAATTGCTAAGGAAATTGAAGTAGGTGACTTAAAATCTCACATGGAGAACACAATGTCCAGATGCTTTGGGTGTACAGTGCAAGGGTAGTGAGTT
>NW_006177566.1:0-334 GCF_000334495.1 Tupaia belangeri chinensis | reverse complement strand
AAAATAATGGTAATAATAATAAATAAAATTTTAAAAACCACACACACACCTAGGTGCAGCGTGCGCATAATCCCAAGAACAGAAGTGGAAGAGATGGGATTGTAGCGTGACCACAAGCCATGGCAGGTGGTTTCTCACTTTCCCCCTCAGATTCTATCTTTAAAAAAAAAATCACTCAAGCCCAGGTTTTTCTGTCGGTCCCAATAGTGGGCTAAGACACGGCATTGTTTTCCATCCCCACCAGGGTGCTGGGGAGCAGTAGACATGACGGGGTGGGTCTGGCCTAGACAGTCAACAGTGCTGATCGGGTATGCCACTCTCCAGGGAGGCCTCG
>NW_006177565.1:0-334 GCF_000334495.1 Tupaia belangeri chinensis | reverse complement strand
TTTAAACTTCTCAACTTAATATCTGCTATTTTCTCTGGGTAAAAGAGAAATTGCTGCATGAGTTAAGGAACTAAAGATTTGGAGAGCTGCTAATTTAATAAGTTAAGTTCTCAATGGTATTTAAGGTTCAAAATGGTTTTACTGGTCTCTAAAGAAATTGTTTAGTAATGACAAGCTGAAACTCAAGGCCCAAATTAGCATTAGAGCCAATCCTTACCAGTTCAATAGTTCCAAAAAGACTGGTTACAGCTGAAGCATTCAATTGTTCCTAGAAAAATGTTGGGGCCAGCAGATGGCATAATTGTTCCATCACTGGACTCCCATGTAGTTGACC
>NW_006177564.1:0-334 GCF_000334495.1 Tupaia belangeri chinensis | reverse complement strand
AAAAAAAAAATGACTTTGAAGGAAGAAACCATAGATTTGACCACATAAAACTAAATATTCCTGTGCTGCAAAAATAAAGTCAAAAGGCCAACTGGGACAAAGTATTTACTTGTGATGGTGGAAGAGAAATATCACTGGTAAGTTACAAATGCTAATATATCGACAAGAACCACTGCCAAAAAGAAGTTGCGCAAAGACTGTGAATTGGCAATTCACAAAGGAAACAATTTCAAATATATATATATGTATTCAATCTCAGTATTGATTATGGACATGGAAATTAAACATATGGAGTTCTGAAGGCAGCAGGTGGTATGGTGGTTAAGGAACTGGA
>NW_006177563.1:0-334 GCF_000334495.1 Tupaia belangeri chinensis | reverse complement strand
CAAAATTTTCTGCTTTCTCAATTGATCATTCTGTCTCCCACTCTTAAGTATGATCATGGTCCTATCAGATCTCGGAAACATTACTGCTTAATTCATTAATGATGGCTAAAATTCTTACCCTTTGAACTCTAAGAATCTTCATCCACTTAATATAAAGACATCAATATTCGAATTCACAGAAAGCTACTTATACTGTAGTCTTTATTTTTCTTAGCTAGCAATATTGGAGTCTAACATCATTGTCTATAAGTCTGGGTTTTTTCACCTACCCAAGCCACTCTTCCAGCCACAATTAATTTCTCCATTTCTTTTTGTGCTTAGAATAGAAAACAGG
>NW_006177562.1:0-334 GCF_000334495.1 Tupaia belangeri chinensis | reverse complement strand
CATCCAATGCAGTGGAGTTACAACAGACACTCTATCTTGTTGCATTATTGTGATTTCTCCAGAGAATTTGCTGGAATCTTACAGGGGTGGATGGGTAGGAAAGTCTCCATGTGGCACCCTGAAGTACAAAACTTCAATTGCCTTTCAAGACGACACTTGTTTTTCCTCTAAGACTATCAGGTAGCTGCAGTGCCTCTGATATCCATCTCAGCCCTCACACTGTCTCAAATGTCTTCTGGAGCAACCCCAGCTAACAAGCCACTAAGCACAGCTGGTGTGTCAGAGCCTGGTCATTTCTGCCCCTAACAGCACTGCTCTAATGAGTCTTTGCTCT
>NW_006177561.1:0-334 GCF_000334495.1 Tupaia belangeri chinensis | reverse complement strand
CCACAGAACTCATCCCCATGAATCATGCTTCATGTTCTTTGGGACTCACTGTTCTATACTTTAACTGGCCCATCTTGGCTCCATCACCATTGTAGTCAGCCTTCCAACATCTGCCCTTGTGGAGTGTCTGTGTTATATATAAATATGTTGTATTTTTATTTAAACAAGTGTTGGGAAATAGAAGCTATTTGTATTGGAGTTTGGCATGCAGGTAGGGGTGTCCACATATAAAAGTCTGAGGCCCCTCAATAGGTCAGAATGGAGCTGAGGATTGAAACAGATGGTGGCTGGGCCATTCATGATGGGGACCAGAAGCCAGAGGCTGACTCTCCCT
>NW_006177560.1:0-334 GCF_000334495.1 Tupaia belangeri chinensis | reverse complement strand
AACAACACAGATGGAGAAGCAACTATGTGCCAGGCACCAGATTTATAGGCATGTCCTTATCTTCACCAAAGTGACATTTCAGCACGGAGGCAAAAATACATCCATAAACAAATAGGTAATATGCTAGGAGTAAGCACTATGAAGAAAAATAAAGGAGATAAGATGAGGCTGGGAAGAAGGGCAGCTGACTCTAAGAGTGGAGGTAGGAGAACTCCGCTAGGATGGTATCTGAGAAGACCCAGGACCAAGAAAGGTAAGAGCCATGTGGATTGGAGAAGAGTTCTGGGCAGAGAGGACAATAAGGACAGAAGTCTTGAAGCAGAAATGTACTTTG
>NW_006177559.1:0-334 GCF_000334495.1 Tupaia belangeri chinensis | reverse complement strand
CCTGTGGAATCCAGCTGTCTTAACCTCTTTGCTATATGTTGGCCCAAATCATAGCTTTTCTAAAGGAAGCAAAGGTGGATGAGATTTGGGTATACTTCACTCTTCCCTTAACATGGATACACTTTAGTCTTTGAATATTACATTTTTTACTCCCCTACTTCTCTTTCTGCCTGGCCTTCTCCTTCTTAGAATCTTCTCTGATCATCTTGCCCCACACGTCCTTGTTGAAGAATGTATTAGAAAATATATCCAGATTTTTCCCTAGTGTAATCTTTCCTTCTCATAGATTTTTTGTGATTGTTGTTTTGTCATAGGGCACATGAGCTTGCCAGAG
>NW_006177558.1:0-334 GCF_000334495.1 Tupaia belangeri chinensis | reverse complement strand
ATTGCAAATTATGAATAAAACAAGTGTACGTTAAAAAGAAAAGCAAGCGAAGTAATGTGAGCAGAAAAGCAAACTTAGACGTGGTCATGAAGGCCACACATAGACCTCATCATGAGCACGGGGGAACCACCGGAGGGTTTAACAGGCAGCACAGGCCACGCTGGCTGACTGGTGGCTCATAGGAGACGCAGTGAAAGCAGAGAGCAGTTACACTAGTGCGTGACCTAAGAAGGGAGTGAGAAGGGCTGAGACTGCAGTGATACAGTGAGAAGGAGGGAGGGAGCAGCTTCTGAGGAATACTGTGGATGTAGACAGGTCTCTTGACTAAAGCAAC
>NW_006177557.1:0-334 GCF_000334495.1 Tupaia belangeri chinensis | reverse complement strand
CCCCGAGCCACACCCTGCCCGCCTTGCCCAGCCCAGCCCTGCAGCCCTGCAGCTCCACATCACCCAGCTTCAGCATGGCCCAGATCCTCCTAGTGAGTCAGGCTGCTTGGCCTGCTGACCGCAAATTTTGTTTCTTTGTTTGAAATGGCCCTGAGAAGGCCAGCTGCTGATGCAGAGAGAACGCTCAGGGGTCTCAGAAAATACTGACTCCTGATCAGAACATCCCATTTCGGTGTAATAATCCAAAAGTCAATGCTTGATCCTAGCAGGAGCCTTGTCCTAGGGCCAGGGGGCCATGGCTGGCTCAGTTGGTAAATAAGTGATCCATTTGCAA
>NW_006177556.1:0-334 GCF_000334495.1 Tupaia belangeri chinensis | reverse complement strand
GTGGGAATGTGTGCATGATAACTGCACATAATCACTTTTTTAGATATTTCATATGGATTTTCTCACTAAAGTTTCACAAAACTATGAGGTATTGGCTGCTATTATTTATAATACAGCACATATGAGAAACAGAAAGACTCAGGTACAGAGAGAGACAGAAACACACACAGATACAAACACACACAGAGGGAGAGAGAGAAAAGCACTAACAGAATCTCATCACACGTGGTCCTCAAAATCCTGGGTGCTTGAATGCCCACCCAGCATGACTTAAGGCTGACCTGAAGAATCCAGACCCATGGTTGGCATGTAGCTCCCAGTCTTGCAGGACCCT
>NW_006177555.1:0-334 GCF_000334495.1 Tupaia belangeri chinensis | reverse complement strand
AGAGGGAAAGTGAGAAAGCACCACCCCCATGGGTAATGCTCACATTGCAAACCTTTTCTTCCACTTGTCCCACGTTTTAGGATTTGGGGCATGCATGCACACTGACCTGATGTGTCCCTCAGGACAAAAGATCCAGGTCTCAAACCACAAGGTCAGCTAGGTGATATCCAGCTACCTAAACCACCAGGCCTTGGACTGGCTTGCCTTTGTCATTTAATTATAGTTTAGGGGAATAATAAGTGAGAGTCAGGAGCTAAGGGTCCCTGTTCTGTAAATTGTGCCTTAAAGGAGTGATGTGATGACAGTCCCCACTCCACTGTGCTCCTCCTGCTTC
>NW_006177554.1:0-334 GCF_000334495.1 Tupaia belangeri chinensis | reverse complement strand
TGGTGGTGCAGAGGTAAAATGCAATGCTCTGTAAGGCAATCCCACGGGGGAAGGTTCTAGGTTCAAGTCTGAAGACCTCCCTGGGCACTTTGTACCCATGATGCAAGGCTGGCTGAAGGCAGGCGTTGGAGGGGAGGTTCTTCCCAGTGTCAAGACCCTGTTGGGAATGCTCTCCCGCTCTGAAGAAACTATAAACTTAAAATAATAATAATAATCCTGGCCCCATAGTGCAGTGCTTAAGTGCTGTAGGTACAGAGCTGGATCCCACATGAACAACTGCGGTTCAAATCCAGCACCAGCAGTTTGAGAAACACACAGGATGTGCCCCAAATCT
>NW_006177553.1:0-334 GCF_000334495.1 Tupaia belangeri chinensis | reverse complement strand
GGATTTATAAAGGTATGACTCCTATGCTGAAAACCCTCTGACAGCTCTGCAGCTTCCTTAGGACCCGGAACCAAATTTTTACATTGCCTGCAAACTCTTGGATGATGGTCCTTAACCTCTTCTTTTTTTCCTAAAGGTTATTTATTTCTTCTATAAGCAAAAAGACAAAAGACAGAGAGGGAAAAGGCACAGAGTCAAGAAAGACAGAGAGACAGCGCCCCCAATAGGGTCTTGACACCACTATCCACCCCCAGCTAGCCCTGGATCATGGACATGCCTATATCCGGTGTACTCAAGGAGGTCTCCAGGTGGCCTCTGCATGGAAACTCAGAAC
>NW_006177552.1:0-334 GCF_000334495.1 Tupaia belangeri chinensis | reverse complement strand
AAAAACAAACAAACAAACAAAGAAATGTAGAGAGTGAAAGAAAAAGCAAAAAGATTGAAGGAAATAGAGATCAATATTTGTTTTATTGGAAGTTTCAACTCTCCCTATTAGGACTAATCTCAACTCTTTACTATGTAGATTATACATATTTTGATAAGTTTTAGAGATCTTTTATTTTTATAGCATTATAATAATTCACACAAAATATGTATGTGAGCAATTAAGATTTAGTTGAGGTAACTATCTGCACATTTTACAAATATACATAAAATGATATAAAGAAATACAATTTTACCTAGTAGTATCAAAATGAATGAGAATAACATTTCCAAAA
>NW_006177551.1:0-334 GCF_000334495.1 Tupaia belangeri chinensis | reverse complement strand
TAAAAGTTTATTTCTTTCATGAGTGAGAAAGGGAGGGAGAGACAGGAAGACAGAACTCCAGCAGGATCTTGACACCATAACCCACTCCCATCCTCAGCCAGGCCAGGATCATGGGCATGGGTGTGCCCAGATCTCCCTACATGAACCAGTTCCTTCATGTGTGGGTCAGCCCCATGGAGGGCTGCATTTTACACTACACCACCATCTGCTTCCTGGTTTTCAATGTCTTAAAAAGAGTAACGGTATCCATTGAAGAGTAGGCATCTTGAACAATGTCACCCTGACTCTCTCAGAATATTATAAAGTGACTTGCTTTCTCACTCTCTTTCTCTCT
>NW_006177550.1:0-334 GCF_000334495.1 Tupaia belangeri chinensis | reverse complement strand
CATAATATTGGGAAACAGGGAGATGGTTTAAGATCTTAGAAAAATATATAGTAAGGTAATAAACACAATTTCTTCAATATGTGTCATTACAGAATAAAACTTCAATGAGAAATCTAATTAGACGAAAACATAGTCAACAGTATCTCTAGATGCTGATTTCTCAAATGTCACCAGACTATACATTCTACTAAAAAGTACTATTTAATACAGGGGACACCCAGAGTACCTGGACTGCCTTACAGTGCCACCAAAGCACTGAAATACACATTTCAAATTACATAGAACTACTACCGTTTTAAGGGCCCATTTTAAATTATTTTAGAAAGATATTTTA
>NW_006177549.1:0-334 GCF_000334495.1 Tupaia belangeri chinensis | reverse complement strand
CCTTCTCTCCCATCTTTCCTCCCTGTTGGGATTTTGGTCACACACATACTTGTGCCTGGTGTGTTTTTCAAAGCCGTCAGACTTGGCTGTGTGGGATCTATTAATAGCTTATCTAACCTCTGGTCCACAAGCTGGCCCAAAGGCAGGGGTTTGATTTTGCCACCCTGGCACGCAGCATGGTGCTCACCTTCCAGGAACTTTGCCGAGCCGTAGAACACAGTGCCAGCACAGGGAGGTCAGAGAGAAACAGGAAGGTGGGGAGTTTCGAGTGGTCTGCCACCCTCCGGGCTCTTGTCAGGATGCACAGAGGTAATGTCGGTGTTACAGTTCAGAA
>NW_006177548.1:0-334 GCF_000334495.1 Tupaia belangeri chinensis | reverse complement strand
TAATTGAGCATTTTCTTACCTTGAGTGTGTCAGCAGTCTCAAGACAAACTCTGTTTAGTTCAGGATTGGCAGTTAGGTCCTGTCCTCCTCCCTCATTCTGAAATAGGGCTGGTTAAAGTTCTTATCTTTTGTGGGGAGAGGTTGAGGCCTTGGGGGTGGGTGGGAACAAGTGGGATTCAGGGAGGCCTCATATCTTAGTATCTTCCCAGCCCAATCTCTCATCATTGGGCCAAAGAAAGGAAAAGCAATTACCTGGGAGAATTTTACAATTATTGGCATTGTCCTACCAGTTCCAGCCAGCCACTAGATCCATGGAAACCAGAGTAAAAAAAAA
>NW_006177547.1:0-334 GCF_000334495.1 Tupaia belangeri chinensis | reverse complement strand
CAAAATCCTCTTTTTTGCCTATTTTGAAATACACAATGAATTATTGTCTATAGTTATCCTACTATGTTTTGGAACTCTAGAACTTGTTTCTTCTTTCTGACTGTAGTTTTATATTGATTAATGAGTATCTCCTTGTTCTCTTTAGCCTTCCCTTTTTCTGCCTCTAGGAAGCACTATTCCACTATTTATATGAGGTCAACTTCTTTAGTTTCCACAACTGAGTGAGAATGTGTAATTTTTTCCTTCTGTGGCTGGCTTATTTTACTTGACATAATGTCTTCCAGGTTTGTCTGTGTTGCCTGAAATGACAGAACTGGATTCTTTTTAATGGCTG
>NW_006177546.1:0-334 GCF_000334495.1 Tupaia belangeri chinensis | reverse complement strand
CCACCACACCACCTGCCAGCCCCTCTCCTCTATTTCTTTATTCTGTTTGGATTTGGGGCACATGCACAAGTGTTCAGCATGTTTTTCAAACTGCTGGGGCTGGTATTTGAACCACATGATTGGCCATAAAGGATCTGGTTCCCTTAACTGCTAGGCCATGGGACTGGTTTTTTTAATTTATTTATTTTTAATCTAGAAACTGAACTAAAGTTAACTACTGATCATGGATTCTCTCGTGTCTGGTGAGAACAGTTAATGGGGTCAGATGCCAGATTAGTAATTATAATCTAAGATTATAGAAATTTTGTAAATATAGGGCCAGCAGGTGGTGTGG
>NW_006177545.1:0-334 GCF_000334495.1 Tupaia belangeri chinensis | reverse complement strand
GATCTTAGCCAAAAGGCCGAGAAGCGATACCATACACGGCCGCCTGGTCAGTGTCTATCACCTATCCCCCATATTACACGCGCGGTGACTAAAGTTACGCTCAAGTAAAGACCCTTCTTCACATTATTTCCACACTGTATTACAGTCATGCTTGACAGACATGTGTAATTCCCCAGATTGTTACGTATTTGGGGAATTTTCACTTTTCTATATTGCTCCCATGGCTCCCGAGCAAAACCACCATCTGAAATTTGCATGCCCCGCCCCGCGCACGCCGTGCCGTGCTTCCGGGCCGGCCTTCTCGCCGCCCAACCGGAAACCGCCTGTACAACAC
>NW_006177544.1:0-333 GCF_000334495.1 Tupaia belangeri chinensis | reverse complement strand
TAGCCGTTATGCTAACTGCTGGTCCCATCCTTAGCTGTTTTAAAGCCTGCCTTTCTCTGGGCTACCATGGGGCTTTGTGTCTACCGTGTCTGGGGCTCAGAACTTCGCCTTGCCTGTCCATGGTATAGGAGGGTCTGTGTTTGCCTCCCAGGTCATAAGTGTCTCTGTCACTTCTGTGTCCTTCCAGCTTCCAAGTCTAGAGACTGCAGCAGAGTGATACTTGGGGGCTTCCTGCTGCCCCTCATCCCATGACCAAGCCAACTGCCTGCCCCACCTGTGACTGAGAACAGGCAGCCCTGTCTGCCCCACTGGGCAGCCACCTGGCCTGGCAGA
>NW_006177543.1:0-333 GCF_000334495.1 Tupaia belangeri chinensis | reverse complement strand
TCATGGAAATCAACTGAACAAGGGGTTTCAGGGAGGTTGCTAATGTTCTTCAGCCTTGGCATAAAAAAACATTCTCTCTAGAGGAGATAAAATCATACCAGGTCTCAATTTTTTTCTGTAGGTAAAGTTTCAAATATGGTGTCTAGCAAACTACCAAACACTGAAATAGGAATAAAACCAAACATAAGTAGAAAACCCACAAGTATCTCTACACTGGGAGATGATCTGGTTTCTTGGTATAAAAAATATGTTCTATGTTCAAGGAAAGAATTAAACTCTAAATTCTGGATATTTAATTTCTCTATGTTCTCTGTCCTAAAATAATATAAATAA
>NW_006177542.1:0-333 GCF_000334495.1 Tupaia belangeri chinensis | reverse complement strand
AAATAAATAAAAACCTATTTTGTTTTTCTGAATACATGAATAATATGTGTTCTTTTTAAAGAATTCAAGCAACACATAAGAATGTGAGAAAAATAAAATCACCTGAAATTCCACCATGCTGGGGTTTTATTTACCTGGTGTATCAATGAAATAGATGAGGTCATATCGCAGTCATAAATGTCTTCACAATGTTAACAGTTAAAGGAGAAGAATCACACGCTCACACCAACTGATACAGAAAAAGCATTTTACAAAGCTCGATGCCCATTTATGATAACAAGTCTCAGGGAGGGCTGACTGTGTACACAGTAGTAACACACTTCTCAGGAGAAG
>NW_006177541.1:0-333 GCF_000334495.1 Tupaia belangeri chinensis | reverse complement strand
AAAACGCTGAGCGGTAGCTTTTATAGCCAGCGTTGGGCGCGAAAAGGGAGAGATATCATTGGGTAGAATTGCAGCTTTATTTTTAACCAATGGAAATGCGACTCTGAGACACGCGCGTCCTGATTGGTCAAAGACGAATCCTTGACGTCACTTGGAACAGCCACCAATCAGACACAGGATGTTCCCTTTTCACCTTATTTACATGAGACGCTCTATATAAAGACAACACTCGGCGCCGGCCTGTCATTCCATCGGTTTTCTCGCTGTGTTGCTGGTTGTTGGAAGTCATGCCTGACCCGGCTAAGTCGGCGCCGGCCCCGAAGAAGGGCTCCA
>NW_006177540.1:0-333 GCF_000334495.1 Tupaia belangeri chinensis | reverse complement strand
CCCTCCCTCCCTCCCTCCTTCTCTCTCCCTCCATCCCTCCATTTTTCTCCAGCAAACACTCTATAGCAAATTGAAATAATAATAATAAAAGACTGTCAATTTCTTGGGTTGTGGAAAGAAGGGAATGCAATGAACTTTTGAGACTCAGGAACTCAAAAGAATCAGTAGGTAAATGTTGCCATCTGAAAAAGAATCTGCAGTTAGCCTAAACTGAGCAAAAGAAGTGTCTCCCTGCTGGCCCAGACCCCACAACCACTAGGCCAGTAGAGCCTGCTGCTTCCGTTCTGTTCAGATATCTACGAAGCAGTCTGTGTGCTATCATTCCAGTTTTAC
>NW_006177539.1:0-333 GCF_000334495.1 Tupaia belangeri chinensis | reverse complement strand
TTTTTTTTTTAATTGCTAGAGGGTGCATGCAATTGTCAATGAGAGAGAGAGCTTGAGAGAGAGAGGAAGAAAGAGAAAGCAGCTACTAATGGACATGGTAATGCTGTGATCCGTTTTCCTCCTTTCTCGATTCCATCAGTATTTGAGGCACACACCCATATGAGCCCACATGTTTTTCTAGTTGACAGCGTGGGGATACAAATAGTGATTAGCCATGTGAAACCTGGTTCTCTATGCTGTGCTTAATTGCACAGCTTAATTGCACAGTTTAATTGCTGTGCTATGAGGCCAGGCCAATACAGTACTATTTTTCTTTTCTTCTTTTGGGGAGAG
>NW_006177538.1:0-333 GCF_000334495.1 Tupaia belangeri chinensis | reverse complement strand
TCCAGTTGGCAGCGGTCTCCAGGTCTGGGCATGTGCACGAGGCACCCACCTGTTGCCCTCGTTGTCAGACTTGGAACCCCGTCGGTCGTGTGGGACCGGCTTCCTCTGCACAGTGCCTGGCCAGCGCACCAGCAGGTGATACATAGACTATTTTTCATTTCCTGTATTACAGGTTGAGTACCCTTTACCTATCATTCTTGGACCTCGATGTGTTTCTGATGCTCTTTTGGATTGTGAAGTATCTGCATATACATAACGAGGTATTTTGGAGCTAGAGCTCAAGTCTCGGCACAAAATTTATTTATGTTTTGGGACCAGCAGATGGCGTAATGG
>NW_006177537.1:0-333 GCF_000334495.1 Tupaia belangeri chinensis | reverse complement strand
TGCGTCTCCATAGTTGTTCTCCCCTGTCAGGGTGCAGCTTCTCCTTGCACACATGTGCATCATGGACACCTGGTCCCTGGAGTGAGCGAGGGAGGCCACAGGTGTTTGCCCAGCAGACGTCAGCGCATCTGCCCAGCGGTGGGAGATAGGGATGCAGCAAGCACACCGGCCCCGAGCTCTGGGTCCTCCTCCTGGCTGCCAACTCCACCTTCCTGGGCTGTCCTGTGGCACCTGGGATACCGCTTTGCAGCCTCCGTTTCCCACAGTCCCGGGATGACTCGTCCACCTCACTGAGTCTTATCGCAGGCCACGTGCCACCGTAGTCAGCAATGC
>NW_006177536.1:0-333 GCF_000334495.1 Tupaia belangeri chinensis | reverse complement strand
GACTTGAACCATGGTCAGCCATATGGGAGTTATGCGAACTGCTGGTCCCACCATGTGGTTTTTCTGTAGAACCAGGAAAGGAAGACTCCAAACTCCTGTGGCGACCTGTCAGAGTAGATCCCTCATCCCTTACGGGTGCTGTCCCCTCTTCTCCCACCCAGCTGAACCCCGCGGACGGCGAGAACTTTGCCACCATGGTGGAGATGATGTTCGTGTTCAGCATGATCTGGTCTGTGTGTGCCTCTGTGGACGAGGAGGGCCGCAAGAAGATCGACAGCTACCTGCGCGAGATCGAGGGTTCCTTTCCCAATAAGGTCAGGGAGCTCAAAGCCA
>NW_006177535.1:0-333 GCF_000334495.1 Tupaia belangeri chinensis | reverse complement strand
ACAAAAGACTTACATGGACACCTCACCAAAGAAGACAATAGAAATGAGGGAAAAGCATATGGAAAGATGCTCAATATCAATATGCCATTAGGGAGTGGCAAACTAAAACATCAAGGAAATGCTACTGCATACCTATTAGAATGACCAAAATCCAAAACACTGACAGCACCAAATACCTGTGAGGATGTTGGGTAACAGGAACACTCATTGATTGTGGGTAGAAGTGCAAAATGGAACAACAATTTTAGAATAGTTTGGCAGTTCCTTACAAAACTAACCATATTCTTACTATATGATCCAGCAATTGTGCTCCTTGGTATTTACTCAGATGTG
>NW_006177534.1:0-333 GCF_000334495.1 Tupaia belangeri chinensis | reverse complement strand
CAGGGACCAGGGCAGGCCTGGGAGCTCTTGGTGGCTTCTCTCCTAACTCAGGTGGGCCCCCAGATGCTGGAGAGCAGAGGGAAGAGTAGAAGAGAGCTCCTTGGTACAGTCTCCTCTCTCCCTCTTTCCCCACCAGGTCCTTACTACTTTCCACCAAGTAGCCTCCAGCAACAAAGGAGGAAGAAATGTTTTCTCGGGGGAATTTGCTGGCGTTAAGGATTTGTTTTTCCTGCTCCTCTTTTCTCCTTGTCAGGTGTGACATCACCCGCCCCATGAGCACACATCCCTTAGATTGTGTTCAAAGTCTCCTGGACGGTGGGCAGGGGTGGCAGA
>NW_006177533.1:0-333 GCF_000334495.1 Tupaia belangeri chinensis | reverse complement strand
AGACTGTGACCTTCTCTGGATCCCAGTTGCAGAAGCTGGGAAAGGGGAATCATCAGAAACCGGAACTGCAGCAGATTTCTAAAAACCTCCAGGACACCGATAAAGGTGCCCCAATTCAGCAATGAATTCACATAACTCAGGGAAGGACATCCAGGTATGAAGGGTGGGTTGATGCAAAAGACAGGTTCATTTTCACACGAGAAGGGAAACTGGACACGAGGTCTGTGTCTATCCCTAAGGCAGCCATCTTCTGTGTCAGTCGGAGGAAGATTGGTTTCTAAGTACTTTCGAAGGGCTAGCATTAGTGGGGCCTCAGCCCATCAATAACTAAAG
>NW_006177532.1:0-333 GCF_000334495.1 Tupaia belangeri chinensis | reverse complement strand
TAAAGCCCTGGCAGGAGGAAGGATTCACGGAAGGTATCGAGTTAGTGAAGGTTCGCTCTGTCTTCCAGCTCGGGAGTACTTCCACAATCCTATGTCCAGACCTTGACTTCGTTTCTATGATCTCAAGCCACTTCCTTCACAGAACGGAATTCTCTATACCACATTCTCTTGAGAAAAACGGCACTGAGGTGGAAAGAGCAGAGGTTCTGGAATCAAGAACTGCTTCCATCCTGCATTAGCCCTGAGCCTCAAAATGTCGGTGTCTCTGAGCCTCAGTGTCTGCACCTGTAAGGCAGGGAGACACGCATGCTGCTCCAGGGCTCTTACAAGGTC
>NW_006177531.1:0-333 GCF_000334495.1 Tupaia belangeri chinensis | reverse complement strand
TTGATACGTCACGTAACTTGCTTCCATATTTTTCACGGTTCCTTCTTTTAGTTCCTTTCCCTTCCCTCCCTCTTTCCTTCACTCACGATCTCTTTTCCTTGAAATGTATTTGTTAAAGGAAAAGGGTCATTGCCCTGTAGTTTTCCACAGCCCCGATTTTGCTGATCACATCCCTGTGATAGATTTAAAATATTCCTTACCCAGTGTATTTTCCCTAAATTGGCTTTTAGATCTGGACTAGAGTCTCAGTCAGATTCAGGCCCACAGTTTTGGCACCACTTTAAAGGCAATGTTGTGTATCTCCATCCAGGGGCACTGGAAGTCTTGGTGTCT
>NW_006177530.1:0-333 GCF_000334495.1 Tupaia belangeri chinensis | reverse complement strand
ATGCACACACACGTGCATGCATGCACCAGGTGGCAAACAACAACACACATTCTTCCTTATGTTTCACATCCCTTCCCTGAGGGATAGAGCATTTGAGAACACTATTGCAGAAAAAGAAAATCTGTCTTTAGGTCTCCTTTGGATTAAGTGCAATATTTCCCCACCCACAGAGGCGAAGGCATTCCCTTAGTCTCGGTGACTTCCCAGGTGCCTCGCTTGATCCTAAGTTTGATATGTGTGTGCTTAGTCCTCTGATTTCAGAACATGCTTGGTTCGGCCAGCCTGAGCAAGCTTTGGATAACTCTGGGTTTCAGGTTCACCTCCGGCACCCAT
>NW_006177529.1:0-333 GCF_000334495.1 Tupaia belangeri chinensis | reverse complement strand
GCCATGCACTGCGGATGCCTGGTCTGACCTGTGGGACACCATAGGCGGAGCTGGGAATGAGGAACTGAGGAGCGGGTCACGGAGGAGACATCCTTGAAACGCACATCCAGAGAGACCGTCTAAACCTCTGGGCAGTTGGTGGCTGGACGGATTCATGGGGCAGGCTTCTGGAGTGCTGATAGTTTTCTTATTCTGAATGCTGGGTCTGGTTGTACAGCCAGTGTTTTGATAAAAATCGATCAAGTTCAGACTTTCTCTATGCTTCATTTTTTTATATATACATTGTGCTTCAATAAAAACTTAAAATGGGGCCAGCAGGTGTCATAGTGGTTA
>NW_006177528.1:0-333 GCF_000334495.1 Tupaia belangeri chinensis | reverse complement strand
AATTATATTGTAAGTGGGAGCATAAAAAGAGGTGAATAGTTTAAACAAGACTTTCTACACTTCAACTACTAACATGTGGAGTTGAGTGGACCCTGATAAATCATGTATATTCAATCTAATGTCTAGAAAGTCCACTAACAAACTATGCAAATGGATATCCTCAAAAACACCACAGGTATGAAAAATTTAGATTGTAAAATATGCTCTTATATCACACAAGAATGCAGATAAAAGAGAGAAATAGAAATAAAAACATACAGAAATGGAAGACTGAGGTCCTAATGTATCAATGTAAATAGCTAATTAAGTGTAAATTGTCTAAATTCATCAATA
>NW_006177527.1:0-333 GCF_000334495.1 Tupaia belangeri chinensis | reverse complement strand
TCCAGGACTTGAACACATGATCAGCCATGTGAGGTCTAGTTCACATATCCACCAGACCACGGGGCCAGCCAATCCAGGCGTTTCTGAGCTCATGACTGACTTAGTCCAATCTCTTCTTCAGTGGTCACATAGCCTTCCCTGTGCGTGTCTTATAAGGATGTCTGTCATTGCATTTAGGGACCAGCAGATAATCCAGAATGCTCTCTTAAGAGCCTTACCTTAATTACTTTTGCAAAGACCTATTTTTA
Source organism: Tupaia belangeri chinensis (assembly GCF_000334495.1). Taxonomy (NCBI): domain Eukaryota; kingdom Metazoa; phylum Chordata; class Mammalia; order Scandentia; family Tupaiidae; genus Tupaia; species Tupaia belangeri. The sequence continues at coordinate 85 of NW_006177527.1, read as the reverse complement.
AGTTGACGATGATCCTAGTAGTTCGACATGGAGATATCTTTTGGAGTGGGGAGACAACCCATCATTCAACCCACTGTGGAGTGGG
>NW_006177526.1:0-333 GCF_000334495.1 Tupaia belangeri chinensis | reverse complement strand
ATGGATTGCTGCATTGTCATCTGCTCTAGGGGATGATTTCTCACATTCCCTTTCACAGTCTGTCTCTGTTTCTCTCCTCTCCAGGGAGTGCCACACTCTATGACAAAAACTTTTTAAAAATGTAATAAATTGGACCTCAATAAAGTTTACAATTTCACTCTTCAAAAGATACCAATAAGAAAACAAAACAAAAATATGAGGCAAGTATAAGTATATACAGGACAATTTCCCTCATAGAATGCCAGACCAATAGTGATATGAAAAAGGCAACAAAAATATAACTAATAGAAGACTTCATTAGTGAAAAAATTAAGTTATTTTGTTTGTTTTAGA
>NW_006177525.1:0-333 GCF_000334495.1 Tupaia belangeri chinensis | reverse complement strand
GTTAGTCATATGGAATTGGCTGCCTTAACCACCAGTCCATGGAACCAACCCTAATTTATTTTTTATCTTTTTCACATTTGTTATTTAAAATGTGTGTTTTTAAGGTCAGACTTTTTATTTCTTCTATAGAACCTGCTTTCAGACACCTGATGCCTCTGAATGAATAAAGATACGACAAATAAAATGTAATCTGGGGAAACATTTTAGAAAGATGTTGTAAGTCCTATATATAATATATGCCTATGCAGATTCTATTAAACTCTTCTAAGTTTTCTCAGAAACTCCTAGAATATATGAGGGATAGAAGACTTTCTAAAGCTTCATTTGTTAAGA
>NW_006177524.1:0-333 GCF_000334495.1 Tupaia belangeri chinensis | reverse complement strand
GCCCACGCCAGGTCTTTGCCCCACACACCACATTGGCAGCAGCCACTTTCGCCTTTTCAAGTTCTCTGGATGCAATTTCAATTAACTGCTCCGTGCTCTCTACGCGGGCTCTTGCCTGTTCAGCCAAGTTTCCAGTCTCATCAATGGTATTCCGGATATCCTGCAAACGGCGGATTTGGCTAGACAGAGTGTTGTTCACTCTCTGGAGGCGGTCCAACAAATTCTGGTCTACATCTGAAACGGTATGGCAGAAGATGTCCATCGATTATCTGAAGAGGGACACATCATCTCGCACGAAGTCTGGGGCACGCTGGATCATTACTCTTCCAGACG
>NW_006177523.1:0-333 GCF_000334495.1 Tupaia belangeri chinensis | reverse complement strand
GCGGCTAGAACCTAAGTGTTGCTTTTGGTAAGTAACGAGAAGCTTCTGGAAATCAGGAAACCATCTATCTCCCCATAAAGCCAAGCTTTCGAGATGGTTGTCTTTCTAGGATTAAAATTAGTTTGAAAGGTGAGCAAAGATATATTCAAAAGACATCTCTTTTCTAGGTCCGCAGCTCCAAAAAATTACTTAGAGGAAGTATTTTGTGTAATTCTAAGTGTCCAGGTTTTCTACTCTAATATAATTCCACACTAATAGGAATCAGGACTCTGGCATGTCCTGTGCATGTCCTGGTAGCAGGACAAGAGCAGGATGGGCCTAGAATATTTTGTT
>NW_006177522.1:0-333 GCF_000334495.1 Tupaia belangeri chinensis | reverse complement strand
GGCTATATGGGATCCAGCGGTCTCAACCACCATGCCACCAGCTAGCCCCAGGTGACAGCTTTATCTATGAAGAATTCACATGGACGAGATGCATTGAGCCATGATGTCCACCACTGACCAGTTCTCAAACCTTCCTTTGGACCCAGAGGCCTGCTGTGGCCCACCATGTGCTTCTCTTGTGTCCCCGACAGTCCTCTTCAAAGAGTTCATGGTGACTCAGGACACCAAGATCATTTTCTTCTTCCCAATTGCCATGATTGCAAGAGGCTGTTCTTAGAGATTCTTTTGCCTTGTTTTAAAATAAGGAATCGAAGAATGATAGAATCTACCGAG
>NW_006177521.1:0-333 GCF_000334495.1 Tupaia belangeri chinensis | reverse complement strand
TCTTCATTCTCCATCATTATGAAACAATGATGTTATAATTTGGTCAAAATATCACTGTTGATATATATTTGTCCCTCCTGAATTATAAAAAGCACATTAAGATTCCTCAGTCTACAGATTTTGTTCTATGGAACTGTTCACAGTGTCTCTGGTGACACAAAATTTAGTTTGCAAGGGAATATTTAGTCTTTTTCACCTAATAGCACTTAGTCTATTGAATATTTACTTATTTTCCTTATAATGAAAAAAATCTGAAATGTTCCTCAAAGGGACAATATTCTTCTTCTATTATCTTATGAAGATAATATTTATTTTATTTTATTTTATTTTATT
>NW_006177520.1:0-333 GCF_000334495.1 Tupaia belangeri chinensis | reverse complement strand
TTACGCTAACTGCTGGTTCCCTACCTATACCCATTTGAATAAACTGTCAGAATAACTCAATCTGAAGACTTACTAGTGACGAGATGAGGCTAGGAGGAGATAACTTGAGGTGACATGCTTCATTATAGGTGGAATTTGAATGGAAGGACTGAAGGAGGAAGGCGGTAATGTGTTGACTGGCCCCATGGTTTAAGTAGTTCAGCAAGTCCTTAGGTGCCTATGTTGCATTTGGGGTATCACTCTGTTGTGTATTAACAACTGGTGCCAGATGGGGAAGTGATGCTCCATGTCGGAGGAAGGATGGGGTTTGGATGGTGGTGCAGCAATAGAGCA
>NW_006177519.1:0-333 GCF_000334495.1 Tupaia belangeri chinensis | reverse complement strand
TTTTAAAAAAACACTTACACATCTAGATAGAATAGTACTCTGCCCTATTTGAGTGAACAGTCTCAAACTATGAAGTACATGATATTTAATGCCCTAAGCTGAGTAAATTTAGTTAGCAGTTCCTGGTATTATACAAAACACTAAATACATACAAACAAAATATAATATCTTATTTTTCTATGCAAGTTTTGTGGGGAATAAACAGAGCTGTGTTTCTGTTAACACTGCAGAAAATGCAATTTTCCAATAAGCCTGTCTATAAGAATCCATGTGCAACAGTTTATAAATAGCTGCTTAGATGTACAGATCTTTTATTGAGTGAACACATTTAAC
>NW_006177518.1:0-333 GCF_000334495.1 Tupaia belangeri chinensis | reverse complement strand
AAGGTCCTGGGTTCGAGCCCCAGTGGAACCAACAGTGGTGTAACTTTTTTTTCTTGAGGGCTAATTTTCACTTTTGTGAGCCAGGTCTGGTCTTGTACTCTGCGGAGCCGCTTTAGGCGGGCGCAGCCGGTCCTACCTTGTCCCTTGGTAGCACCGGCCGGGTTTCTGGGGACGCTGCGAACTCAGCAATCCTATTGAAAGTTTCCGTGAACAATCACCGAATCAAACTTCAATCTTTCTGCACAGCATTAAAAATATTGTTGTATGTAGTTAATAAATCCTGGCAGTCCTGTGGGCTGTCAGGTTCCATAGTGTAGCGGTTATCACGTCTGC
>NW_006177517.1:0-333 GCF_000334495.1 Tupaia belangeri chinensis | reverse complement strand
ATAGCAAAAATATCTCTAAAAAGTAAGTAAACAAATTCATCTCTTAAAGATTTGTTTATAACCCTAAGCAGCAAGATGTACATAAAACCTCAAAGTCTTCCATGCCATTAGTTATGGTCCCAATAGCTGGGGACTCATATGAAAAGTGAAAAAGCCCTGAAGTAATTTTACTCCTGCGCTTTCCCACTCCTTAGACTGAAGATCAGACTTCTGGGCTTCCAGCCACCTACCCATTCTTTGCCCCTCCAGCATAAGAGGTGAAGAAGTAAAGGGACTCGCTCTGTGTGAATGGGAGAAGGACTGTGTTCCCTGGGACGCAGATCCAGTGACGAG
>NW_006177516.1:0-333 GCF_000334495.1 Tupaia belangeri chinensis | reverse complement strand
TGATGGCTAATAAACATATTCACTACCTTACATTCTTATCGTATGTGTATGTGTGTGGTGAGAACCTTTAACATCTACTCTTGTAGGAATTTCAGAATTCACAATAAATTATTATGAACTTTGTGTGGAATAGACCACCAGAACTGATTCTTCCTATTTAACTGAAACTTCGTACCCTTGACCAGTATTTTCCCTACTGCCTCCCTCCATCCCAGCCTCTGGTAACCATCATTCCATTCCCCACTCTGTGACTCTGAATTTTTATTTTCCTCATATTAGTGAGATCATGTAACATTTGTCTTCCTGTGTCTGGCTTAGTTCACTTAGCATCAT
>NW_006177515.1:0-333 GCF_000334495.1 Tupaia belangeri chinensis | reverse complement strand
TTTTCTCTTTTTATAAAACAAATGTGTTTTAACAGAAACCAAGCTCACGGAAAATGTACTTATCTGGCTATGGTGTGAGGCTAGCAATTAAGACTACAGAATACAAAGCACTGGATGATACCCAAGTTAAAACTAAGTTTTTGTCTCTGTACATAATTAGAATGAAAAATTGGAGGCTCATATGCTTTTTTAAAGTGTTAATGAATGTATTCGTATATGTGCTCGTTTGAGGATAGAGACAAGTGGGCATGTTCCTCCTTAGTTTGGATTTAATTTTATGTTAAAAGAAATATATTTAACATTACTGTTCCCTAATGTCTTTAAAAATAGGAA
>NW_006177514.1:0-333 GCF_000334495.1 Tupaia belangeri chinensis | reverse complement strand
CAGTCTGGGAGAGAGGAGGTGAGGTAGAAAGGAAGGATACTGTCATGTACAGTTGTGCTATTGTAACAAAATCCCTGAGACTAGGTACTTTTAAAGTACAGAAACTTATTTGTCATACTTCTAGAGTCCAAGATGAAGGAATCATCAGGTTTGGTTGTCTGGTAAGGACTGCTTACTACTTCCAAGATGATTCCTTGCTGAGGAATCTTCCAGACTGATGGAAAGCAGAAGAACAAGACAGAGCTAAATATTACATTAAGCTTCTTTTAAAAGGGCCTTAATTTCATTTATAAGGGAAGGAATCCTTGTGACCTAATTGCCTTTTGGACCCAC
>NW_006177513.1:0-333 GCF_000334495.1 Tupaia belangeri chinensis | reverse complement strand
AAACTTTTTAAAATCTGTGTCTTTACCAAAAAAATAAAAAATAAAAATAATAACAGAAAGAGAAAAAAGACATCTTCAGATATGCAAAGTCTCAGGATATTTTGCTCTCATGCACTCTCCTCATTTGACCCTTAAGGTCTGACTTCAGCCAAATGAGGAAATTAACTCTGAAATGACAATGATCATACAGAGCCGGCCTGTGGCCTGGGGGTTAAAGGAACAGGATCCCATATGGATAACCTCACAGTTTGTGTCCTGGTCCCAGCAATTGTAAAAACACGGTAGACTCCTCCATTCCTTACAGAGAGTGCTTTTTTCATCTCCTTTTCTCAC
>NW_006177512.1:0-333 GCF_000334495.1 Tupaia belangeri chinensis | reverse complement strand
CCCCCCCCCCCCCCCGCCACCACCACCGAGGAACCCTCTCTTTTCCTGTGGCTTACTCTCAGCTTGTCCAGGATTCAGCTCACAGATCCCCTCCAGCCTCCTCAGGCAAACCTCCCAGGCTCCTAAGTACCTCTTGACTAAGAACCTGAACCACAGTGCCATTGGATGGTCTGTCTTTTCCTCAATTTCTAAAGGTTAGACTTATCTCTTACAGCCATAATAGAACCTTCTTAATGGAAAGAGGTGCAGTCCTTCATTTGAATATACTCAGCTTCTTCGGGATAGGGAAGAGAGGGTGAGGAGGGGCACAGGGAGAGTATATATATAGAGAGA
>NW_006177511.1:0-333 GCF_000334495.1 Tupaia belangeri chinensis | reverse complement strand
GAAATAACAGAACTGGGAAGAGTTTATAATCTTAACCATTATGCTTATGACCTCTCAAGACTCTAACCTTTATCATTTCTGTTCTTCCTAGATTATATGAAAAAATTAGTTCAGTAACCCATAGTTACATAACCCTTCAGGATGCTTCTGATCACAGAAATGTTCTTCAAGATAGCTGCTTTAGTGTGTGTTAGTTAATGCCTCTGTACTCTTCAAAACAGAATCTTTGAAGTAAACAAAAATCTTGATATTTACATACAGGGAAATAATTACCCAATACAGAGACCATTAAACCATTGTGAATTGTGTACTAGTTTCATACATAATGGGTAC
>NW_006177510.1:0-333 GCF_000334495.1 Tupaia belangeri chinensis | reverse complement strand
AATACGTACCAAATACAGGGTGATAGTTCACGTAACTAAGAGCGTTATCGTCTGTCAGCTTGCTCATGCCCGTGAAGATGGGCTGTGACAGTCTGCACAGCTCAGGCCCACGGACCACCGAGCGACGGGGTGGAGGCTGGCCTGACAAGTGATGCTGCAGCATGTTGGATGGGCCCACTGCAGCCCGCGGGCTTCTCAGTAGGTCTGGCGTGGACGAGAGCTACGAACCCAAGGGAAGTGGCCAGAGACGAGCCCAACGTAGAAAGCATCGACGGTCAACCTGGTGCCCTCACCTGCTACAGGGATGCAGGCCTTGTCAGAACTACCACTGGC
>NW_006177509.1:0-333 GCF_000334495.1 Tupaia belangeri chinensis | reverse complement strand
TAATTGAATAAGACAGACGTTGTCAGTGGCCTAATACATAGTGACGACTACCTGTATGGTTGTGTCCTTTTCTTTACATCCTGACTATAAGAGCTGGGGACAACACTCATTAGATTTAGTTAAAGTATAAACACATCATGCTGAATTCAGCAGAAATACATGGAACCTGAAAACTTAATGGTTTGGGCAGAAGTGATAGACATTTATTAATAGAGTAGGTAGGGAAAAAAGTTTAAAAAGTTTTTACATCCACGTTTTACAAACTTTAACATGAATCAGAATCCCTGGAGGGCTTGCCCCTACCCAGATCTTCTAATTCACTAAGTGTGTGGG
>NW_006177508.1:0-333 GCF_000334495.1 Tupaia belangeri chinensis | reverse complement strand
TCAACTCTGTGGGAATTCAGCAATGCAGCCATTACATCATCTGCTAGTCCCAAAGGGTTTCTTATTCACATGTTAGTTTTTAATGTTGGCTTTTAGCTGGGTTCTCAGATGAACTATTGGACAGATCCTAAACATGACTTCTCCATGTGGTCTGGACTTCATCAGAGCATGTTGCTGTGGTTCCAAGAGCAAGCATTTCAAGATAGATAGACACTGTCTGGCCATTTAGCACAGCCTTGGATGTCACATGGCCACATGGCATCCCTTTCACCATGATCATGAGCTTGTTTCCATTCAAAAGGGAGACCTTATTGTCCCCAAATCTCAATGAGA
>NW_006177507.1:0-333 GCF_000334495.1 Tupaia belangeri chinensis | reverse complement strand
GACCTCAGGGACGTCCTGACGGGCATGGGCATCGCAGGCCTGTTCGCCAACTGGTCAGATTTCTCGGGCATTACCCAAGAGGCCCCAGTGAAGCTGTCAAAGGTACGTGTCTCAGGAGCCTAACTTTTTTTTCCTCCAAACTCCTAATAAAAATACTAACGAGGGTCAGCCCACGGCCTGGTGATTATGGGGGCTGGGCCCACGAGGCCGGCTGTATGGAAAGCTTACCAGGCACTTACGCATGTGTGTCTTAAATCCCCACAGAAGGGACCAATGGAGCAGAAGGGGTTGCACACGGGGGCGGGGGGTACTTTCTCTCTCTCTCTCTCTCTC
>NW_006177506.1:0-333 GCF_000334495.1 Tupaia belangeri chinensis | reverse complement strand
ATTTACCCTTGACACTTGAAGAAACTACCCAGAAAACTCCTTCAAATTTTCAAGTTAACTCTGAAACATTGCTATTAGAAAATAAACCGGTGACAGAAAATACACAAATTGGCCAAACAAATGCTTTCCAAACACAAGAATCACTAATGGCTTCTTTAGAGTCAGTGCTGTGTAATGAAAAGCTTATACAAGACCAATTTGTGGAGTTAAGCTTTCCATCTCAAGTTATAAAGACAAACACGCAATCACTACAGCTGAATGCAAACGATAATGTAATTACTAACTCTGTGGATCACATTCATGCTCCTGGTTTTATACAGGGAGTGCAGTCAG
>NW_006177505.1:0-333 GCF_000334495.1 Tupaia belangeri chinensis | reverse complement strand
TCTCTCTATCTTTCTGGTGAGCATATGTGCCTTTAGCAAAAGCCTCTCCCCCACAAAAATAATAAAAAATAAATAAATAATTAAAAGTAATAATAATGTTTAAAAAGTAAAATTAGACCCTATCCTCCACTTAATACCATCCCTCCTCATCATATAGAGAAAATAATGGCAATTCCTATAAAGTCTGGTCCCTGCTGGCCTCCCTAATCCCAATCCACATCACTGCCCCCAGCCACCCAGGTCTCTTGGTTCATGATTGATCCTGCATCAGGACATTTACAATGCTGTTTCCTCTGCCAGGAATGCTTTGTCCTCAGAACTTTTTTTTTTTTT
>NW_006177504.1:0-333 GCF_000334495.1 Tupaia belangeri chinensis | reverse complement strand
CGATCTGGGAATCGCCCCTTGCCCGTTAGCCTGGCAGTAGACAGGAGGCGAGAACTGAGTCATCGGCGCAGAGGAGATACTGGAGCTGGAAATGATGAGTCCTTCTCTCTTCTGGAAAAACTCGCGTCAGCCTCGGGTGAGGTTCCTGAGTCATTGAGGCTCAGTGAACTCAGGATGGGGACAAGGGGACCAAGCTCTGGTTTGGGAGCTGGCCAGGAGGCCAAGGGGGCGGGGCTCGGCTTCCCTAGTGAGAGCAGCCCCCCTCCCCCAGGCCCTCTCCCTTCAGCATGCCCCACAGTGGCTGCACCATCACGGGTCATGGATGAGCTGCCT
>NW_006177503.1:0-333 GCF_000334495.1 Tupaia belangeri chinensis | reverse complement strand
AAAAAAATATAAGGGGCCTGCCCCAATGGCTTCATTGACTCTGTCCTCTACACAGTCTTTTTTCTTCTTTGTCATTGTTGTCTGCATGTATCAATCCTTATCACACTACTTATAGCCTAAAGTTAACGATCTCTCTGTCTTCATTTGTTTTCTTACCCTCCCCCTGATAAACTTCTAGCAAAATACTGGATTGATTGCCACTTAAACATTTTGTTAATACCATTTCTTCATAAAGCACCTACTATAAGACAACCACTCTAATTTTCTTACTGAAATAATTGCAGTCAATCTTCTTCATATTCAGTAAAATGTCTAAACCCCTTACCAGGTCAT
>NW_006177502.1:0-333 GCF_000334495.1 Tupaia belangeri chinensis | reverse complement strand
CCCCCACAGCCAGTGAGTGCAGAGCCAGATTCCAGAGGAGCTCTGTGACCGCAGGGCTGGTTCCGTCAGCTCCCTGGCTCTGCTGCTCTTACTGCTCCATCCAGGGGGAGACAGCAGGTGATCCCCAAACACCTGCGGTGGGGCTGGAGGGGAAGGAGGCTAAGGCACCCATCCTGGACCACAGATGCTGCACTGGAGAAGAGGGCCCCCCAAACTGCTAGGCACGTGAGAGACGGCGCATCAGATACCCACGTTCATTCATTCGGCCTCTCCTCTTGCCAGGCCTGGGCGTGGGCTGGAGGTCAGATATGGCCCTGCCCTGGGGGGCCCCCC
>NW_006177501.1:0-333 GCF_000334495.1 Tupaia belangeri chinensis | reverse complement strand
GATTCTACTTCCTTAATACGAAGCTCCTATCACTTCTCTCCATGCTCAGCCACCTTGTCTGTCTATACCAGGTACCAGAGGAATGTTCCTCAACACTTATTTCTCATCTGCTTAAAATCCTCTGACTTTCACTGCCCTGAGTGCAATCGAGTGCTCCCAGGTTCCCCAGTCCTTCCCCACACCGTCTGCTTCCGCACCACCCTGCCAGGCAGCCTTGCCCTCCACCTGGACATGCCTCTCCTCCCTCACTGACCCTCCAGGGCTGCTTTAGATGCCACCCTGGGTGCAGGTACACGGGCTCCCTGCTCTGTGGGCCATTCCCTGCTAGCAGCA
>NW_006177500.1:0-333 GCF_000334495.1 Tupaia belangeri chinensis | reverse complement strand
TCCAAGGAATCTGGGAGTGGTTGGAGAGTAGTTGGGAGACATGGGAGAGTGTCTGAGGGCTGACGGTGAATTGCTTGGTGATGAAAGTAAAAAGACATGGTATTTCACTGATGTATGAGGTAAATGTTCATTTTGGGGCATGGTAAAGCACAGTGGCTTTGGTGAGCCCTGTGTGTGGTTCATAGGGATAGATGTGAAGTTGCTGGAAACTTCTGATAATGTAGGTGAATATGGGCAAGCCCTGGGGGAGGTGGGAACATAGACCCTTGTCACTGCAGAATTACTGTCCATTATGGGTGAGTTATTAGATGTTTCCTGAGTGAGGTGGGCTGA
>NW_006177499.1:0-333 GCF_000334495.1 Tupaia belangeri chinensis | reverse complement strand
CTATATCCTTCACTGCTGTCTGCACTCCCTGTGCCAATTGTAGCAGGAGCCTTGCAGAAGATTGCCCACACCCCTGAGGCTACCCATTCCCCTAAATCATCCAAGATGTCCCTGACCATAGCTGATCTGGAGCCACCAGAATAACCCCTTATACCCCAGCCAGGACACATGCCCTTGACCACAGCTGCTATAGAGATGCCAAATTTAACCCATTTTCCTTTAGCTTGGAAGTTCCAGAAGACTCCTGCTGATGGTCCCCTTCCCCATAGGTGCCAAGGTGACTTACAGATGCCACTAAGGGAGACTCGAGTGTCTCTTTATTATAATCCAGAT
>NW_006177498.1:0-333 GCF_000334495.1 Tupaia belangeri chinensis | reverse complement strand
TTGTGATGTCAACAATCTTCTGGGGCCTTCTCTACTAGTTCTGGCCTTCATGGCGTGTGCTCTGCTATGGAGAATTCTCCTTCCTCAGGCTCTGTCACCCTGTGACCTGCAATGGCTGAGGGAGCACAAGGATGACTCAAGGACACCTGGCAGCCAGGAAATGGTGAATGTGAGTGTTAAGCCTCTGGAGACTGGGAGTGGATGGGCTGAGGGAACTGGACTTCCTTCTCTATCCAGAGTCTGCATGACCCAGGTATTGCTGACCTACCTTGGCCCTCGTGCCCTACAGCCCTTGGTGGAGGCTGAGCAGCAATGAACCCCAGTTGTGCTGAT
>NW_006177497.1:0-333 GCF_000334495.1 Tupaia belangeri chinensis | reverse complement strand
GGAGGAGACCTGCTGCAGGAGGCGAGGGAATGGTGTTTCTCCCAGGCTCCCTCTGCCATTGATCGCTTCCTCTGCGACTGCGGCCTTGTCCCGAGACTCCTCCCGGTCCCCTTTTCTGGGGGTGGAGGACTACTGGCTCTTTCTGCCTCAGAGCCCCTGTTGTCCCCCTTTTCTGTCTCACCCAGTACACTGCCCTTTCATTGCCCTTGTCCTGTGCCTTCCCAGTGGGGCTGGCTTATCACCGAGACCCCGTCTCACATTCCTCTCATCTGACGCCCTTGCAGGGGTGGGCGAGGGGAACATTTTCTCCGGGGCAGGTGTTCCCTTCTCACC
>NW_006177496.1:0-333 GCF_000334495.1 Tupaia belangeri chinensis | reverse complement strand
CGACGTAACCATGACGCCATCTGGTGGCCCCTGTAGCCGTTCTTCCAAGGCTTCCATTCTGTTCGTCCAATTAAATAACAGAAGCATTTGTCCCTAATGGAGAATAATTACAGATTCTATGATGAGTGGACTCTGTGTTTCAAGAAGGTCCCTGGCATGGCTTGCAAATTCCGCAATGCCACACGGCATTCAGAAAAGGGAGGCTGATCCTCTTAAAGATAATGACCTCTCCCGGAAGGATCATGACATCCTTCAGAACTCTGTCACTTCAAAGGGCAGGTGTGTCAAAGAATTATTTACTCATTTTAATTGGACCAGAGAGAGACAGAGCAA
>NW_006177495.1:0-333 GCF_000334495.1 Tupaia belangeri chinensis | reverse complement strand
GTATGAGTGTTCATGGAAACAACATATATTCTACTGGAGTAAACAATTTTGCAATATTCTGTTTAATATCCCACCTTTGATAAGTGACAGTATAAACATTTTTCAAAGGATACTTTTTCACACAAAACTATTTTTCTGGTAGACCTAATAGTATAGAGGTTGTACCTTGGGAATTGAATATTGCTATTATAATTGTATTTATGTAAGGTCCTTGATTTTTATAACAGTACCTGTGATGCATTTTGACATGGACTAAAATTTTAAAAATCTTATTTATTTTATAAAAACAACTTTAAAGCAATGGGTCAGCAGGTGGCAGAGTGGTTAAGGTGC
>NW_006177494.1:0-333 GCF_000334495.1 Tupaia belangeri chinensis | reverse complement strand
GGAATGTAAGGGGATCTCATGTAGAGTTTTAGAAAATAATTCTGTTGAGTAGAGAGAATGGATTAAAAGTGAGTGAGAATGGATGTGGGAGGAACAGGACTGACTAGTTTATGCTTTGACTACAGGATTTATAAGTATATCCAAAGTCCAGATGATCACTTCAGCAGATTCTGAAGACATTTCACAAAAGACATCCGTCTATTTTTACTCATGCTTTATTTTGAAATAATTATAGATTTATAATAGCTTTGTAAAGAAGGCAAGAGTGTTTTTGTACACTGTTTCCCCAATCAACATGTATTTTTAATGAACAGATCTATTAAATTAGAAATG
>NW_006177493.1:0-333 GCF_000334495.1 Tupaia belangeri chinensis | reverse complement strand
GATCGACCTTTGGGATGCTTCTAGGTTTGGCTATTACAAGAAAAGCTGCTATGAACATCTGAGCACAAATCTTTGTATGGAGGTAGCTTTCTTTCCTCGTGGGTAAATACCTAGTGTAGGAATGGCTAAATCCTACGGTGGGTGTGTAATTAAGAAACTACCATCCTATTTCCCAAGTGATTATACCATTTTACATCCCACCAGCAGGGTATGGGAGCTCCAGTCCTGTGACATCCTCATAAAAGACAGGGGCCAGGTGGTGGCAAAGCGTTTAAATGTGAATTTCTGTGAATCCTACTGGAAAGGCTCCTGGTTCGAGTCCAGAGACCTCCC
>NW_006177492.1:0-333 GCF_000334495.1 Tupaia belangeri chinensis | reverse complement strand
TCCCACCTGGCTAGCTGTAGTTCAACTCCCAGCCCTAGCAGCTAAACAAATATGTTTCAGGCCAGCCTGACTGGGGATTCGAACGGTGATTCACACGTGGCTTTCACCTCTGCACTCTGGTATGCTATCAGTTGTGCCACAGCGTCTGAGCCTCATGAACTTTCGGAAGTCCCTTTGCATATCCTACCAGCTGTGTCATGCTACTCAGAAAAGCAAACCTCTTTCTCCCAGTGGTCTACCCAAAGTCCCAGAATTACCTCTCATTGGTTCAACCTGGGTTACATGCTAATTCCTGAACCAATCACAATGGCTGGGGGAGGGAGTATGCTAATT
>NW_006177491.1:0-333 GCF_000334495.1 Tupaia belangeri chinensis | reverse complement strand
AAAAAAAAAAAAATTACAAAAGCAGTCCCCACTCTCCACCCTCTTAGATAGATGTCCCCAGACTCAAAAAATCACAAAAGTAGTCCCCACTCTCCACTCTCTTAGATAGACGGCCCCAGACTCCCTGCATTAAATGAGATTTCTTCTTCTAGAAGGCCGGGCTAGGAGAGAAGGCCAGGCTAGGAGAGAAGGCCGGGCTAGGAGAGAAGGCCTTAAAGATCGGCACACGGTTGCACCTAGGAAATTGCACTGGACTAGTTAGCAAAGAAAGGACATTTCGGGCCAAAAACTGTAGTTTCTCCTCTCCAAGGCTCATCAAAGGAGCTATTCAGC
>NW_006177490.1:0-333 GCF_000334495.1 Tupaia belangeri chinensis | reverse complement strand
AAAAAAACTACTTAGTCCCTGTGCATAATCTGATACAAGAAAAGTGAAATAGGATAAAATAAGAGAGAAGGAATGTTAGATAGTCACTTAGAGTACAAGGTAGGGATAGAACCTACAGAGAGCTGTGAGAGAAGGTAATTGAAGTAACTAGAATTAAGGAATAAGTGAGTGACCTAGCCCAAATAAAAAAAGGGCAGGGAAAAGCAGAGTAAAGCAAAAGAGGGAGCAAAGGTGTATAAACCTAATGGTGTGTACATGATTAGCATAGAATGAGCAGCCTGGTGAGTGTACAATCAAGATCAGAAGAGACCAGCAGATGGCATAATGGTTACA
>NW_006177489.1:0-333 GCF_000334495.1 Tupaia belangeri chinensis | reverse complement strand
TAAACTATGGTGATAATCGTATAAGTCACATACAATGTCCATAATGTGTATCACAGAAGACTGTCAGTGTCTGTGGAAATTGACTGGAGAATACACATCTCTTGCTCTTCTTCTATAGCTTACACAATTTGAATGTAGAAGGGAACTTTATTTTTAAACTGATAGAATTATTTTGAGACCACTCCTTAACTTAAACAAAAGATAACCTGACATAAAAGAATGTCAAAAATACTAATATTCTTACTTGAATACGTACTTGTTAAAGGGCATAGTAGCTCACTGGTTAAACATATTACTTTACTGATTATTTATACATTTGAAATTAATTTTTTT
>NW_006177488.1:0-333 GCF_000334495.1 Tupaia belangeri chinensis | reverse complement strand
TTTTTATTGCTGAATAGTATTCCATAGAGTAAGTCTGGCATACCAAAAGTTCCAGTCACTTCTAGAACCTGAGGGCAGATTCACAAGAGGAGGCCTACTCAGACCAGGTTCAACTCTCCTAGTGGGCGGATGGAGCCCAGGCCACCAGAGCGGTGGGTGATGGAGTGATGAAAGTTCCAAAATTACCCCCAGGCCCCAAGCATGGACTCAACCAAGGAGTTCTGCCCAGATCAGGCTCAGGTCTGAAGTTTTTAATTTGCTAGAATATTTAACTGATTATTCCTCTGGGCAATTTCCAACTCATTGTTTTTTCTTTCTTTCTTTCTTTCTTTC
>NW_006177487.1:0-333 GCF_000334495.1 Tupaia belangeri chinensis | reverse complement strand
ATTAAACAGATTAAAACTGACTTGGGTAGTTGTTTTTCTGACAATGCTGATAAATATAGCTGGCTTTCAATATGCTTCTCTGGCTTTTGAGCAGATATCAAATAGGATACTAAACAGCAGATACTAAACAGTTTAATACCTGCAACTGTAGGGTTAAAATGTAAAGGATTTTCTGCAGCTATGCAGGATCCCCACTGCTTGCTAGGGGTATTCAAGTTTGCCTCAAACTTTGCTTATCCACTAATAGATAAGAGAGAAAATCTAAAACTTCTTTAGGAAGAAAAAAGAAACTTTTAAAAATACTGTAAAATCTGGGACCAGCAGTTAGCGTAA
>NW_006177486.1:0-333 GCF_000334495.1 Tupaia belangeri chinensis | reverse complement strand
ATAAGTATTTTATTTGGGAGAGTACTTATATGAATAGTGTTGTGTTTTTTGTTCCAATTTTCACACAATCATTGCTGCCATTTAAGAAAGCCATTGACTTTTGCATATGAATCCTGTGTTTTACAACCTTAGCATAATTGGCTATTACTTTTGTGAGTTTTTGCCTAATTTTCAGATAGTCTACGTAGATAATCACGACATCTAAACAAAGATATCTTTAGTTAAATGTTTCTCATAACAACACCATTTATTTTATTTTATTGTCTTTCTACACCAGATAGGACTTCTATTATAATGTTCAAACTAGTAGTGAGAGAGGAATTTCTTTTTTTT
>NW_006177485.1:0-333 GCF_000334495.1 Tupaia belangeri chinensis | reverse complement strand
GATTTTTCCATCCAGAATACACTGTATATTATTTTGAAGTCCTCAGCGTCCCAGCCAGGACTATAGACACACACCCTTATACCTGGCTTTTTTTTAGGCAGCATCTCAGTTTGTTACTCCTATCTTTTATTTATAGCTTACTTCTCTAGAATGTTACTTAAATATTTCAGATGTAATTTTCTTAAGAATTATATGTTTATCTCAGTTAATGTTTCAAAAATATTGAAATATCTACATTATACCATATAGCAAAAACAAATTGTTACATGCAAATTTATTTTTTATTTTTTTTTCTATTTTTCATTCATTTCTATATTTTCTATGAAAAAATTT
>NW_006177484.1:0-333 GCF_000334495.1 Tupaia belangeri chinensis | reverse complement strand
TGTGGCAAAAATGCTTCATGACTTTTCTGACGATCTAATACGTTAGTGCAAATAGTCTTACTTCCCTCATTCATGCTCTAAACACAATAATATGTTCATGTTTTCTTATCGTACATGGTAGATTAGCTGTACTATATTTCTCCATTTCATATATTTTCTTCATGCATTTGGATGGTTTCTGTGTGGGGGAGGGAAGGGATTTTTATGGTATTGAAGAAGAGTTCAGAAGCTCTCATTTAAACTCCACTGAAAACATTTGATATTTTGATCCCATTTGAAGTGACACACTCCCAACATTTGAGTTACACATTTCCTTTCTCTTGTAAGCAATTT
>NW_006177483.1:0-333 GCF_000334495.1 Tupaia belangeri chinensis | reverse complement strand
GCTAACTGCTGGTCCCTCTTAAAAAAAGTTTTGATCAGTGGCTCCAGAGGACAGGACCAGGTCATGCCTGCCCAGAATTGGAACCAGGTTGGGGCCAGCAGATCCACCTCCTCCTCTGCCTCTTGGCCACCCAGCAGGCACCTGCACACCCTCCTTCCCTGGCGACCTGGGATCCGAACTGTGTCCGAGACAGAGTCTGCATGTATGCTGCTCCGAGCCAGCCCGCGAGTCCACCAGGGTCCTCCTCCGGGCAGGGGCATGATAGCGCTCTATCCACTCTGCCAGCGTCGCTGACTGACTGGTTGATCTATTACTGGAAAAGTCTGGGGGCAC
>NW_006177482.1:0-333 GCF_000334495.1 Tupaia belangeri chinensis | reverse complement strand
TTTTTTCTTAGGCAAATATCTCATACCATGTGACTAGGCGTTACCTACTATTATGCATGTACTCTCTGTACATGCGTAATAGAAATAAAAATATGTTTACCCAAAAACTTGTACATGAATATTTATAGCAATTCTACCCAAAACGACCAAATGACATTAAAAGGGTAATATCACAAGATCCAGTCCCATAAGGAAATGATTAAACATTGTGTGGAGGTAGCTGGATCCCACATGACTAACAACAGTTTAGTCTCAGCTCTGGTGGCTTTCAAAACATACTGAATGCATGTGTGTGTGTGTGTTGTGTGTGTTTGTGCATATGTGTGTGTGCCC
>NW_006177481.1:0-333 GCF_000334495.1 Tupaia belangeri chinensis | reverse complement strand
GTCCAGGTGTGGGAGCATTTACACACAGCCTGGGGTATTCACGCCCAGTGTGTGTCCAGGCGAATTCACACTCATTCCATCACTGTCGTCTCTTATAGGTGGAGGGGTGAGGTTCAAGCTAGGCCATAGCCAGTCCCGGGGGATGGCATGGCACCTGCTAACGTCACAGGCTGAGTGTGAGTTCATGGTAGATTCTCACGCGCCAGCCTCACAAGCCAACGCTGCCGAGACCAGGCTCCCTGCCGCCTACTGTACGGCCTGTCCCTGTCGGCACAGGCTTTCCTCAGCCCGGCCTCCCCAGGCACCATCGGGCCCAGAGAGCGCAAAGCGGCT
>NW_006177480.1:0-333 GCF_000334495.1 Tupaia belangeri chinensis | reverse complement strand
CATTCTGGCTCTAGGATTCACACTCTCACACCTCGATGCCAATCTGCCTTGGACTGGCCGTGGAGAAGAGAGGGAGGAGAGGCAGCTGTGTGTGGCCACCTAACAAAGAGTCTTATAAAAATTCCATCTACGTTCATCCAAATGGTGATAGGTTACTGCTGTACAATTCTTCACCGATAATTACTATTCTAAAATGAGTAGTAAAAACAAATCTCAACCAGGCCAGCCAGTGGCATGATCGTCAATGCAGCTGGATTCGTGGCTCACCGTACGGTTCAAGTCTTGACCTGGAGGCTTGAGAAGCATGCCACACGTGTGTGTGTGTGTGTGTGT
>NW_006177479.1:0-333 GCF_000334495.1 Tupaia belangeri chinensis | reverse complement strand
TACATATTTAGGATATATACGTGCGTCACACAGTCAGGAGACACAGACTGTAGTGGTCCTGGTACTTTAGCTTCTACGTGAACAGCCAAAGCTCAGTGTACACAGTAAATTGAACCTGGAAACTGAGCCAGTCAGAAGAAAGCACAGATTAAGTTCGAACCAAGCCCAGTCTCTTTGTCCTGCTTCTGCAAATACATCAGGAGA
Source organism: Tupaia belangeri chinensis (assembly GCF_000334495.1). Taxonomy (NCBI): domain Eukaryota; kingdom Metazoa; phylum Chordata; class Mammalia; order Scandentia; family Tupaiidae; genus Tupaia; species Tupaia belangeri. The sequence continues at coordinate 129 of NW_006177479.1, read as the reverse complement.
GCTGCCCTTCCTGCCCTTCCTAGGGAGGTGCTAGCTCCTGTGGTCTGGAGGGACTTAGATTTGTGAATCACTAAATGTTCAAATAAACTATTTTTGATGTATTCATTTAATTTTACTTATTATTATTAT
>NW_006177478.1:0-333 GCF_000334495.1 Tupaia belangeri chinensis | reverse complement strand
TAAATAAATAAATAAATAAATAAATCACAACTCTCATAGCAAATGGCTTTCTATGAGGCTTAATAAATCATAGCTTGGTAATAAGTAGTAAGTATTACCCAACTGCTGGAACAGTCCCTTTCTCTTGTCAAGATTAAGACAATTAGCTAGTCCATACAGATTTCCGAATTAAATATCTGTTCTTATTAGGCTGCTTTAAAACATTTCATTGAAATAATAGTATGTTTGGTAAGGAAGTCTGCTATTTTTTAATCTACAAAGCTTCTTAAAAGAGAAAAAAAGAGCCAAAGGTGATGGATGAATCTGCTTTAAATTCCATCTTCCAGACCCCAA
>NW_006177477.1:0-333 GCF_000334495.1 Tupaia belangeri chinensis | reverse complement strand
TCTCTAAGGATCCACATGTACTTTACAACTTTATGTTCATACAATGCATATTTTCAACATTTAGTCACCCTTTCTTAAGTAACTAAGTAAAATATTTAAAATTTTTATTTAACATGATTTTCAGGATGTCCAATTCCCTCTCTACTAGTTCTGAGTTTTCTGAGTGACAAAAAACATGTTCATACTCTCTGATTACTCATTTTTTACCCACTTTCTGGCTTTCTGTAAATGCTGTGTATTTTCTAAAATGATAGCCACTAGCTACATGTGGCTATTTAAATTTAGGTACTTAAATGATATACAATTGAAAATGAGGTTCCCCAGTCACACTGG
>NW_006177476.1:0-333 GCF_000334495.1 Tupaia belangeri chinensis | reverse complement strand
CCAGGTACTCCCCAGGAGAGCCCTTGGCTTCATACTGGAGGTTCTGTGGGTGTCCCTGCCCAGAGGATAAGGGGGCTGGGGTGGCAGTGGTCTCGCAGAGGAGCGGACTCCCTTCCTGCCCCTCAGACTACAGGTGCTGCTGGAGGCCTGTGGGGAGGCAGCAGGAGGCTTTTAGCTCCTAATGCCTAGACTTGGGGAGGTTCCCCTGTCAAACTACAGCCAAGAAATGGTTCTAAACTGAGCAAACTTTTGTTGTAAGGGGCCAGACAAGTACTTTAGGCTTTGTGGCCATGTACAGTCTCTGTCCCACACTCTGCTTGCTCATTTTTTTTT
>NW_006177475.1:0-333 GCF_000334495.1 Tupaia belangeri chinensis | reverse complement strand
TGTACGGCGTGAGGACACAGCCCCCTCCTGTATCTCGGTCTCCAGCTGCCAGCTCTGGGCTGCAACCTCCCTGGCTTCCCCTCCCTGCGCCCTGAACCCTGCTCCCTCCTTGACTGCCCCTCCTCGGTGGTCTCCTTGGCTTTTTATTTTTAATTTTATTTTTCTTTTAGGTGTTTGCCACAGGGCAAGGTGCGCTTGCTCTAGAGACACAGAGAACGGGAAGGGGGAAATCACCCCAGGCATGGCCACGCTGCAGTCTCTTCTCCATCCTCCCCTTGGGAGTTTGGGCGTGCAGGTGCACGCACACACATCCTGCATGATTTTCAAGCTGCC
>NW_006177474.1:0-333 GCF_000334495.1 Tupaia belangeri chinensis | reverse complement strand
AAAAAAAGAAAAAGAAATTCCTACATTTGTACATCTAAATTGTATTTCCAAAATTAGGTCTCAAACATGGAAGTGACATCATTTCAAAACCAAAAGTCTTTATTGGACTATGCATTGGTTTTTAATAATGAAAATAAATTCATCATATTTTAGGCATAGTTAAATCCATTTTTAAATTAGAAGTTCTCAGTTTTGAAATAGCCCAGGACAAGCCAGACTTGTTCTCAGTGTAGACATCTCCTACAGGGTTATAGTGCAGATCTCAAATTGGCCACTCACATTCTGGCCTTGTCCTCAGTGAGAACGGCCATGGGACTCAATCTGGTCACATAA
>NW_006177473.1:0-333 GCF_000334495.1 Tupaia belangeri chinensis | reverse complement strand
TGATATGAGACACACTTTGGTTCTAAGGCTATGGTAGCTTTATTCTCTAAATACTTGTCTTTTAAAATGTGTGTTAGTGTTGAACATTAAACATTTTGTCAATTAGGTTTCCTTATCAAATCAGAATTGAGTTAAAAACAAGATGAACACCTCCATTAGTGATACTTCGTTGTGTTTAGTGCGTGCCAGATCTGTATTCCAAGGTTAGTGGCAGCAGAGATAAGAAAGCTGGGCTGCTCTGCCATTGCAGGGTAGGGTATAAAAATTCCTCAGTGGTATCACATGGACTTCCACCTGTCAGTATTTAGCTCTGAAGTTCCATACTTTCATTTT
>NW_006177472.1:0-333 GCF_000334495.1 Tupaia belangeri chinensis | reverse complement strand
GACAGGCTCTCCCTCGACCCCATTCCTGACCACAGCAGAGCAGCTCACTGGCAGCGGGAACGAGCAGCCCGGCCTCAGCTTTCTCGGTTACAGGGCAGGAGAGCAGCCCCTAAGCTCTGGCCATCCTGCTAGCTCGCCGGGGACCCGCTGGGACGCCGGAGCCCGGCTCCTGAGCCCCCTCTTGTGGCCAGTTTTGGAGTCACAAGCTCCGCTGGAACGGGTGGGGTGAAGCCGGTCAGAGCCAATTTGGGAGAGACCAGTAGATTTTTGAGTGAGAGTGAGAACTCTGTGTGTGTGTTTTCAAAGAGACTTTTGCTATAGGGTGCATGTGTT
>NW_006177471.1:0-333 GCF_000334495.1 Tupaia belangeri chinensis | reverse complement strand
CTCTCAGGATTGTGGGCACACATGCATGTACCTAGCGTGTTTTTCCAGCCACGAGGTCCAGGACTCGAACCGTGCAGTCAGCTACATGGCATCCAGTGCCTTAACTTCCAGGCTACCCACTGGTCCAGGCACCGATAGTTTCAGGAGCTCTTAGTTTGGGTCTAAGGTTTCGCCGCTGTCTTTCATGCAGTGTGCAGGTGGGCCTCTGCTTTCGCTCCATGCGCCCTAGCTGCAGAGCCCATGTTTTCTGTGCCTTGAGCATGCCAGGGCTGATCTTGCTGTACACACCTGCACTCGCTGTTCCTTCTACCCGGCCCCCTTCCTCCAGAGCTT
>NW_006177470.1:0-333 GCF_000334495.1 Tupaia belangeri chinensis | reverse complement strand
AACAGTATCTTCATGCCAATCCATCCCTGGCTTCAGCCTGCTAAGATCAAGGTATACATGCACAATGCCTGGTATGCATAGGAAGTCCCAAAATGTGAACTCAGGATCACTCCCCGCCCCCTATGGGTCCAGCGGCATTACTGCTGTGCCACCTCCTGGTTTCCAGTGTGACTATATCTGAACACAGGGCCTTAGTTAAATAAAGTCGCAAGGTTGGGGTCTAATCCAATAGCATCTGTATTCTTATAAAAAGGAAGAGATACCAGTAGTGCACATGCCTAGGTGAAAAGGCTTAGGGAGAGACAGCAAGAAGACAGCCACCTATTCCAGGAA
>NW_006177469.1:0-333 GCF_000334495.1 Tupaia belangeri chinensis | reverse complement strand
CTGTGAATTGCATGTTCTGGCTGCAGATCCCTGGCTAGATAATGGCAGCACCCATTAAATGCCAGAAGCATCCTCCAAGTTTGAGAAACAAAAATATCTTCAGATATGGCCAACTGTCTCCTGAGGAGCAAAACCACCCACATTGAGAACCAGTCTACTAGAAGAAACATTCAGATGGGCTTCACTGAGGTGAAATCACGAGTCATTATATTTAGAAGTTGTATTTAGGTTTTATTGGAATATTCTGTACATTAAGGATTGTACATTTTATATGACCAATAACTAGTGAGCTTTGCATACAGAGGGGAAAACAAGTATATGGAAAAATTTAAA
>NW_006177468.1:0-333 GCF_000334495.1 Tupaia belangeri chinensis | reverse complement strand
TTTTTCAAGCCACTGTGGCTGGAATTTGAACCACGATAATCCAGGTAGGATCTGGCTTCCTTAACTGTTAGGCCATGGGGCCATCCCAATAATGAAATATTAATGCATTTATTTTAAGGTGCTATAGGAAAAAAATAGTACCTCATATCCAAGAGGTCATGAGCACTGTTGCTAAGAATAACACGTTTTTAAAAAGTGAATCGTTCAAAATCCAAACTAAGAATGTTCATTACACAAAATGCAGATTAAAGGGGAGTCTGAAAAGTGAAGCTCTTGGGCCAGTGGCGTAGTAGTTCAAGTGACTAGATCCCATATGGCCAACTCTGCGGTTCG
>NW_006177467.1:0-332 GCF_000334495.1 Tupaia belangeri chinensis | reverse complement strand
CTTGGGCTCACAGTTCTCCAGCTAGCCTGCCCCAGTTCTGCTCTCCGTCTGAGCTCTTCTGTCCATGGGATTTCCCCTGTCCCCAGGAGAAATGGCGCACCTCTGCCTTTGCTTCCTGTGTTCTCTGCTCGCCCTGTCACTCACACCTAGAAGCCTACTTCCCTACTGGCTCTCCAGGCTCCTTTGTCTCTTATGAATATCTCTCCTGAATTCACATCAACACAGTGTGCTCATTGAGGAAGCAGGGGACCAAGGAGGGACCTGGGGAAGGTCTGTTGTACGCAGGGAGGTCAGTTGGTTTATTCTTCCTTGTTCACTCATTGCTTTTTATT
>NW_006177466.1:0-332 GCF_000334495.1 Tupaia belangeri chinensis | reverse complement strand
CAAAGAGATAGAGGAAAGGCAAATTCTCTCTTTTGGAGCTGGGACACTTTTTCTGGTGTTCTTGGATATTAGAATCTCTGGACTTTGGAATCTGGTGTTGGCACCAGCATCCCCTGGATTCTCAGTCTGTTGGTCTCTGACTTTTAGCTTCCCTTGTTCTGATGCCTTTGGACAGGCATTGTATCATACGATGGACAAACTGATCTGTGTAAAGAAGTTCCAACCATATGAGCACTTTGTTAACAAGGGCCTTAGGCCATATGAGATCCTCGCATGCATCTTCATGAATGTACTATTATTATTATTATTATTATTTTCAGAGAGAGATTTTT
>NW_006177465.1:0-332 GCF_000334495.1 Tupaia belangeri chinensis | reverse complement strand
AAGGCATATTTTGATTATCTGTTGTCAATCAGGCAATGTGTTAGGTCTTTGACTGTAAATACCAAGATCATAATGTGTCCCTGAGAGAAAGTGGTGTTTGAATAGGGTGAGTGAGTCAGTTATGTTGGTGGGAGAGAGGGCCGATAGAAGGAATGGCTTATAAAAAGTCTGTTACGTGGATCTGACCTCAGTCATGTTAGAGGAGTCATCTAGAGAAGGCCACTGTGGAGGAGCAGAGTGAAGTAAAGAAGGATGGAGATGATATCAGAGTATTACTGGGGACTCAGTGAAGTTGGCTCTTGTCTACTCCATGAAGTGGCACACAGCAAACA
>NW_006177464.1:0-332 GCF_000334495.1 Tupaia belangeri chinensis | reverse complement strand
ATTACATTTGAGCCCAGTTCCATAAAACAGTGGTAATGAGTGCACTGCTCAGAGTCACCACACCCCACATGGTCAACAGTTCAATAGCCAGAGCAGTCACCCTAAAACAAAACATTCCAGGTAGATATGTGTCCAGACCCTATGGAGTGTGCTTTTCTGTCTCTCTTACGTGCATGCACACTTTTCATTATAAATGAAAAAACTCTATAACAAAATACAAAATATATTTGTTTATAAATATACAGGGATAAATACATTTATCTAACGTTTGTTTAAAATGATTATTCTTTAATTAGATGTTCTCTTTTTTTGAGAGAGAGATTTTTCCTATA
>NW_006177463.1:0-332 GCF_000334495.1 Tupaia belangeri chinensis | reverse complement strand
ATCATTTTTACATCGCTTAACAATATCTAACTGTTGTCAGGCCATCTTTTACAGATTCAAAGCCCTTGCATCTTTAAATTCAAGTGTGTTTTCATTTTCTGATCATTGATGTATAACTGGGATACATAGAAAACATGTACTATCACTAATTTGTGAAAAATTGTCCTTTCTTGCCTCACATCTCCAAGCCCTATCTGATTCAGAGGACTCAATTTTCCAGAGGTGCGACCAAAAACCATTACTGTACTTTGGGTACAATGATCAGTTCACTCAAGCCCTCCCAGCATAAATTCTGTTGCCAATGACACTGCCAAACTTTGCCTTCTATTATT
>NW_006177462.1:0-332 GCF_000334495.1 Tupaia belangeri chinensis | reverse complement strand
AAAGAAAAGTGAATTAAACTCTTGTCTCAGTGAAAATATAAAATAAAAAATTTGCCTTTAACATTCAGAATTTGTACTACTCAATTTTTCTTATGTACATGCTCAACTATAGAAAAACTTCCAATTTTTATTAAATGATTTGTTATCATATGTCTGTTCAGGCAGCAGTCTAATTAATATCAATAAGGTGATAGATATGTATACAGAATTGAATGTTGTTTAATAAGAGAAATATTTTCTGATAATACATTTATAACTTTTTGTGCTTTTGCCTTAGAGAGTTATTTGGTAGAGGGTATATGAGCTCACCTAAAAGACAGAGAGACAGAAAG
>NW_006177461.1:0-332 GCF_000334495.1 Tupaia belangeri chinensis | reverse complement strand
AAAGTTAAATAAAATAATAATTTTTAAAAAGAATATTATCTATCTATAAAAAAGAATGAAGTATAGATACATGCTAACAACATGAATGAACCTTGAAACTACTATTCTAAGTGAATTAATCCAGACGCAAAAGGCTGCCTCCTGTATGATTCCACTTATACAAAATGTCCAGAGTGGGAAAAATCCATAGAGATAGAAAATAGATTACTGACTGCCAGGGGCTGGGAGGTGGGAAGGTGGAAATGGGAAGTGAATGCTAATGGGGATGGAGCTTCTTTTTTGCATAAAAATGTTCTGGAATTAGATAGTGATGATGGTTGTACAACCTTGTA
>NW_006177460.1:0-332 GCF_000334495.1 Tupaia belangeri chinensis | reverse complement strand
AGGTAGGAGTATTTGGTGACATGGGTAGTTACTGAGACACTGAGATAAAATTTTGAACATGGTAAGAGCATTTTTATAAAAAGAAAAAACAAAGTAAGCCATGCTTTGGGAGATAAATAATAACAACCAGCTGAATTTGTAGCTTTGCTTCCCTTCCTTCACAAACGCTTCATCACTTCTGGTCAATGAAGCAAAGGCGATTGTCAGACTCCTCCAAAAACATTGATTGGCTCTTTAAAAATAGCATGAGCAGGGCCAGTAGGCAGAGTAGTGGTTAACATGCTGGCCTCCCCCATGACCAGCCCCAGTTTGAGTCCCTGTGTGTGTGTGTG
>NW_006177459.1:0-332 GCF_000334495.1 Tupaia belangeri chinensis | reverse complement strand
ATTTGATGTAAATTACTTTCTAATTTTCCTTGAGATATTTTTCTTTGCTCATGAAATATACGGATACATTGCTTGGTTCTCCAAATGGGAATTTTCTAGATTTCGTATTCATAATTCAGCTCTATTAGGTGAGAGAATATACTTCACTTAATTTTCATCTTTGTAAATGTATTAAAATGTTTTATAGCCTAGAATATGAGCCATCTTGGTGAATGTATCATGTGCACTTAAAAGTAATATATTCTACCACAGAAAGGTGTATTTATTTACATGGAGGAATTTATGTCTATCATTTTCTATTTTAATATATCTGTTGCCTTTTGACTTCTACT
>NW_006177458.1:0-332 GCF_000334495.1 Tupaia belangeri chinensis | reverse complement strand
CTCTCCCTCATGGAAGAAAGACGTACGCAAACTCCAAACAAGACAGACCAACAACACACACACAAAGTGAGAGCGAGGGAAAAGAAAGGAAGAAAACGGGAAAGGAAGGAAGAGATTGAAGAGAGGGGAGAGGCCACTGTAAGACACTCGCTGGTGCTCCAGGCCGCTGTCACACGGTGCTACACCCACAAGCCACACCCTATGAGAGAGGAGCTCAAAAAGGCCCCGAGAGGGCTGCAGACGGATGGGTGTCCAGCAAAGTCCCGGCGCGCTGGGCCCTGCCAGGTGTGCAGGACACAGGGCTGCCCCAGTGGCTGTGCAGGCTTCGTGCT
>NW_006177457.1:0-332 GCF_000334495.1 Tupaia belangeri chinensis | reverse complement strand
ATTGTATCTTCACAGGTTGAAAAGAGATTGAGATAGTTCTCTAGGGTCTCTTTCAAAAGAGAACCAGTCCTACTCATGATGGCTCAGCCCTAATGATCTAAACGATCTCCCCGAGACTCCATCCCCTAATAACATAACTTAAGATGCTAACATGAGTTTTGAAGGGTTATGAACATTTAGTCCATATCACAGAGTTTAACAAATATCTGCTGAGTATCATTTGGTTATTATTTTTTGGTAATATAATTGTAAATATATTAAAATATAAAATGTTTCTATATCTTCTCATTGATTAAGGTAATACTTTCTAGGGACCAGCAGTTAGCGTAATG
>NW_006177456.1:0-332 GCF_000334495.1 Tupaia belangeri chinensis | reverse complement strand
TCTTAGTTCTGTTCTTCTGGGATTCCCATGTATTGTTTTTAGCCCACCTTGATCTTCCCTCAGCTTCTACACTGCTATTTTACGACCCTTGTTATTTGCAAAAATAGTCTTTATTCTTTGTTTATGACCATGCTCCTCATTCACTTTAAGAAAAGCAGCAATAATATTTTCTCCAGTTTCTCGAATACCTTGCTCTCTCCTGGGGCTCTGCAAAACACCAGGTGCCTATGGATATTTTGGAAATGGCCATTTGTACCTAACGGCTGTGGGACCTTACAATAATTTTGCCAATAATTTTAACTGATACATTTCAATGCCCTTTTTTTTTTTTT
>NW_006177455.1:0-332 GCF_000334495.1 Tupaia belangeri chinensis | reverse complement strand
CTCTCTCTCTCTCTCTCTCTCTCTCGGTCTTCACTCACTCATCTGTCCACTAAGTCTTCCCTGAGGTAAAACGCCAATTAGGTATGGTTCTTATCATTGGGAGGCCTATATCTAACTGAAGAGATGGACATGAAGTCACTTATAACGAATGCGGTAAATTCTGTGATAAAGGTAAACATAAGGACGCGGGCACTCTGCTGCAGCGGGAAGTAGTGCAAGTGCCCTGCAGAGCTGGCAGTCACATGGCTCATGGCAGGTTCAAATCCCTGCACTGCTGAGGACACACTGGGCCCATGTATGTAGGCACCCAGAATCCTGAGGAGCTGGAGGGC
>NW_006177454.1:0-332 GCF_000334495.1 Tupaia belangeri chinensis | reverse complement strand
TAAATTGAAATGTCTCATAATACGTACATAATATCTTGCAGGTTTAGAGCAGTTTGTAGGAAGAATGCAAGATTTTCGCTTATACCAAGTGGCACTTACAAACAGGTAAGCAGATGTGGAATTGTAAACCTCTCAGGGTCCAAGAATAAATGCTGAGTTCCCTTAAATAAGAGAACGGTGAAGATTACAGCATTTTTTATCTTTTCAGCATTTGCCAAACATTGCCTAATTATTGTTTACAGTGTTTGTTTTGACTTAGTCTGTGGTTGTTACTCACTAGTGCTACTCTGTTGAGTAAAACCTTATAATAAATTGATGAAATGCTTTACAAA
>NW_006177453.1:0-332 GCF_000334495.1 Tupaia belangeri chinensis | reverse complement strand
TACTAGAGCTGCAGGGCAGATCCATCCTTCAGAATGCAGAACTGCAAATCCATCAGCAGCATACAGTGGTCACCTAAGAAAGCTATAAGAATCAAACTCCACATGAGGTGTAACCAGCAAAGCCATGGTGACAGGGCTTCCCAGGGCCTCAGAAGCCCAACCAGGACTGGAGGATGTGGACATTGAGCCCCACGTGACTGTTCTAATTCAGATCTAAAGTATGCCCTTCAGGGTTTTGAACTTGTTTGGGTCCTTTGCTCCTTTCCTTTTGTATAATGGAATTTCTAACCTATCCGTGCCTCATCACATCTGGGAATTTGCTAATGTCTTTT
>NW_006177452.1:0-332 GCF_000334495.1 Tupaia belangeri chinensis | reverse complement strand
TCTCTCTCTCTCTGTGTGTGTCTGTCCAGTGAGCATGCACACCTGATAGCAAAAGTCTGTCTCTTAAAAAAAATAAATAAAAGAAAGGGAAAATGCAGTCAAAAGAGTGGAAGAAGTTATGTGCAATGCAGATGTCTGACATTCTAGAACAGTGGTCTCTATCTTTCCTGGCCTCACGGAAGATAATCTGTGGACAGGAGGCATGGGAAGTTGGTCCCAGATGACCAAAGGCACCACATCCACCATGAACCCCATTTCCATCATGACCACATTGCAGTATACAAAGAAACAATCATACAACAATAGGGCCCATGCTCCTGTAAGAATCCAGT
>NW_006177451.1:0-332 GCF_000334495.1 Tupaia belangeri chinensis | reverse complement strand
AATGTAGGCTGAATGTCTGAGAATCTAAAATCTGAAATGCTCCAAAATGTGAAGCTTTTTGAGCACTTCCATGATGCCATCGTGTAATAATCCACACCTGACCTGAAGAGATGAGTCTCAGTCAAAACACTGAGATAGAAAATCATGATCTGAAGTTGCCTTTAGGCTACGTGCATAAGGAGTACAGGAAACAAATGAATTTTGGTTTTAGACTTCAGTCCCATCTTCAAGAGATCTCATTGTGTATATGCAATATTCCAAAATTAGTAAATACATAAAATCTTAGATACTTCTTGTCCCAAGCATTTCAGAAAAGAGAAAACATGTACTAC
>NW_006177450.1:0-332 GCF_000334495.1 Tupaia belangeri chinensis | reverse complement strand
ATTAAGGCTAGCTCAACTCTGGGAAATTTTGGCTGGCCTAATTTCTGACTTATCTACAGAAGTGGTGGGAATATAACTGATCAATCAACTAGAGACCTTCATCTGGGAATGATCCTTGCACAGTACCTGTGCTTTGGCCAGAAGCCCATCTATAGCATCAAGTCCTGGGGAATGTGCCAGCCAAATCTCTCCTTTGGCCGTTAGTACCTAAAGGCACCCAGAGCCCACACTGCTCAGAAGTGGGGAAGGAAATGCCTAGATAAATTTGTTCATCAGTAAATATAAACTGAATTATGAGATTACAAAAATTACTAGATTCTATTCTCCATCAA
>NW_006177449.1:0-332 GCF_000334495.1 Tupaia belangeri chinensis | reverse complement strand
CCGTCGGGGTCCTGGTGGACACACACATGTGTCTGGCATGTTTTCCAAACTCTTCTGGGGCTGGGCTTCGAACTGCGGTTGGCCACGTGGGACCTGCTGCCTCACGTCGTACTTAAGCTCTGCACTACGGGTCCAGCTCGGCTTCTTACACCCAGCCCAGCGGGCAGTAGGAGCTGATGGGTGTCTCTCACCTCCACTCAGACGCTGTGTCTCCCAGCCTCCTTACAGCCAGGCGTGGCGATGCGGAAAGCTGCACCCACGGAAGGTAAGCAGAAATGCACTTCCGGGTCCACCAGAGGCGTGGATTCCGCGTGGCCAGCTGGGTGCCGAGT
>NW_006177448.1:0-332 GCF_000334495.1 Tupaia belangeri chinensis | reverse complement strand
GTGGAAATTCTGGCACTGGGGTTTCACCAGTTTCTCTGCCTCTCTCACTGGTTCGTACCCAGGTAGAGATCTTCCTGTCAACCTCAGGCAGCTCTGATCAAAGCTTACTCTAGGATTTCACGTTTTGGCTAAGATCATTACTACCCAGATGGCTAAAAGTAGCTTTGAACTGTGCTTCCGCTTTCACATTGTGTTACACACACAGACTATGCCGATGGTCATGGCCCCTCTACTGAAGGGAAAAGTGGTTCTGAAAGAGCCTTTGGGATAAGGGGCTCACTTCACATGAAGATGCTGTCATGGTGACCACCATGGTGCCCTCAGAGACGGTG
>NW_006177447.1:0-332 GCF_000334495.1 Tupaia belangeri chinensis | reverse complement strand
CCATGCCATGGCTAACAGCAATAATCATCATGTCTGTTATAATCCTTAATTATTTCAGTTTTCCAAATTCCCATCCTTGTAGCATATTGGCTCTGGCTTCATGTTTCATGCTTCAAAATTCCTCTTGCTAACCTCAAATCCTCACTCTTAGCTTAAGCAATTCAATATTATAGAAATTAAATGAAAATTTAAAAGTTCAAGTCAAATGATAGCAGAGTGATTAAATGCAATGCTGTGCAAGGCTGACCAACATGGGAGCTTCAGGGTTCACAACTGGAGATCTCCTTGAGCAGGTGGGTAGGTGCATGCCTAGAATTTAAAACCGGGTGAAG
>NW_006177446.1:0-332 GCF_000334495.1 Tupaia belangeri chinensis | reverse complement strand
CACTGGAGACAGGGAAAGCAATGAACCTGAGCTGCGGTGGCAGGGCCGATGCTCTGAGTGTAGGCCGTGTTTCCACTTGAGCTGCTTCTTACAAAGGCCACTCTGTGTAGCATACTCGAGGGTGGGCAGCAACAGAAATTTGTCTGAATGATTCTTGATTACCTAAGCAAACTAAGAAGGAAAGCCAGTAGGAATGTGTGTAAAAGTGCTTTGTAAGCTGGAAATTCAAATATAAATATGAGTTGTTATGGTGACTAAACTTGAAAGGAAAATTACTTCTTGCGAAATTAGAATGGAGAACGTTTTTGTTTTGTTTTGTTTTTAATTTGCCA
>NW_006177445.1:0-332 GCF_000334495.1 Tupaia belangeri chinensis | reverse complement strand
TGAATACCATTTTCAATTATTTAAAATTTCTAGTTTCTTAATAAAAATTAGGTATTGTTTTCTTTTTATATGATGAATGCCATAGGTAGTGTTTTCCTTTTATGTTGTCTCTGAATAGGACATTTGTTGGTATCCTGATTGTTTCTTTGACCCAAAAATTATTTAGGTGAGTCTTAAAAACCAAATATAACCTTTTTATTATTAATTTATATTCTTATTGCATTATGTTCAGATAATATAGTCTTTACAACTTCAATTTGTAGACAGTAAGCTCTTTGTAAGATGTTATAATACTTCACTCTTCATCACACAGTATGCAGAATGAAGATGAT
>NW_006177444.1:0-332 GCF_000334495.1 Tupaia belangeri chinensis | reverse complement strand
CTCTGGACATGAACCTGGAACCTTCCCATGTTTTGCAGTCATGTGTTACTACTACACTATTGTATAGCCCCATCAATGTTGCTAGTATTTTTCAAATGGTTTCATAAATTTAAAGATGGGGCAATGGGGAAGGGTAAGCTACAATTGAAAGGAGAAGAAAGAGGGGCTGCTTAATTATCTCTTTTACTTGGCCATTTAATTCAGACACCCCCTTCCTCATACTTTGGCTTTTCCTCTTTGCCCCGTTTACTTCTACAGCATCTTCCCCATGAGCTTCAACACTACTTTGCCTTCCCTATTCTCCAGGTGGCTATTGACCTCAGAGAAACTCA
>NW_006177443.1:0-332 GCF_000334495.1 Tupaia belangeri chinensis | reverse complement strand
CAATGGGGAAAAAATAGTCTATGCAACAAAAGGGCTGGGAAGTCTGAATATCCACAAGCAAAACAATGAAATTAGACCCACCTTACACCATTAACAAAACTCAACTTGAAATGCATTAGGACTTAAACTTAACCTGAAATCATAAAATTCATATAGGTAAACATGGGAGGAGGGGATTTCATTTGTCTATGGCATGATTTCTTAGTTTCACACCAAAAGCACAGTGAACAAAGTAAAAAATAAACGAGTGAGACTGCATTTAACTAAATAGCTTGTGCACATCTTAAGAAACAATAACAGATTGAAGAGGTGACATAAGGCAATGGAAAAAA
>NW_006177442.1:0-332 GCF_000334495.1 Tupaia belangeri chinensis | reverse complement strand
ATATTACCATTACATTTCCTCATCTCTAAAAGGTTTTCCCCACCACCACCAATTTAGTATTATAGCAATCTACAATACTAAATACCAACCATCCAGATGCACCCTCCCTAGGGACTTTGAAGACAAAGTTCCCAACCCTCAGTCACTGTCAGAGCTGGGGAAGGTGACTTTGCTTTCTCTGATCTTAAATTATATTTGTTGCTGGGTATGTATGAGAATCACTTTCTGTAATATATTATTAAGTCTGACTGCAGAAATATCGTAAAAGTACACCATTGTGTTTGATTTGTGTTCGCTAAACAATATAACCAAGCTATAGAAACTTTTAAGGA
>NW_006177441.1:0-332 GCF_000334495.1 Tupaia belangeri chinensis | reverse complement strand
TTGGTGTGTTTCTCAAGCCACCAGGTCTGGGGTTCGAACCCTGGCTAGTCATGTGGGATCCGGCTTCCTTAATCCCCAGATTATTTGGCTGGTCCCCCCAGGTGTCTTTTAGTCTTGCTATGTGGTCTAGGCTGGGATTCAGGAGCTAGACCTCTAGAGTCTGTGTTGTTGGACAGTTCCTAGGTATTTGTCCCAGATGGGTTTATTTATATATTTTTTTATTTATTTGATTGAGAGACAGACAGAAGTATCCTCCACAGGGTCCCCTCATACCATATCCCTTCCCCAGCCCTCTAGCTAGTTAAGGTCTGGAGTACGCACAACCAGCATGT
>NW_006177440.1:0-332 GCF_000334495.1 Tupaia belangeri chinensis | reverse complement strand
TATATTAGTTTGCTGGGTCTACAATAACAGTATCACAAGTCAGGGGTTCCCTAAACCACCTCCTCAGCTTCAGAAATTCAGTAATTTGCTGTCATGACTTGAAGAACTAAGGAGATGCTTTACTCAAGTTTTCAAGTTTACTAAAAGTGATATTATGAAGAATATAAATGTATAGCCAAGTAAAGAGGAATATAGGGCAAAGTCCAGAGAAGTCTCAAATAAAAGAATTCTACTCCTGTAGAGTTGGGGTGCATCACCTTTCTGGTATGTGAGTTTGTTCACTCACCCACAAGTTTTCCAAACTCCATAGTTTAGCAATTTTTTGAGGCATC
>NW_006177439.1:0-332 GCF_000334495.1 Tupaia belangeri chinensis | reverse complement strand
ATTGTATAATAGAAATCTGAATTTATTTAAAGGTTATTTCTCAACAGCTTTGTTCTTCTTAAGTTCATTATCTTCTGGTGTGCTTTCTACCTGTTGCTAAGTAATATGGGCTAAATTGCTAAGTGATATGGGCTCTGGAGTTCTCTTGACATTAGTTGAAAATATGGCTTTCTGTCTGATCTTGTCCTGGATATTTAACTTGTCTGAGCCACAGAAACTTTAACAACTTAAGTAAATTATAGTAGCTCTCTAATTTTTGTCATCAAAGTGGAACTTACTAATATGAAAGTATAAAGAACTTTGCACAGAGCCTGACAAATAAGATGTTGGTT
>NW_006177438.1:0-332 GCF_000334495.1 Tupaia belangeri chinensis | reverse complement strand
ATAAACAGAAAATGTTACTGTAGTCTCCCTGCGGTCAACTCCTGGACTGCAGGAAAGGTTAATATCATAATATGTCTACAGATCTTTCATTTTACACAAAATGTGACAATAAAAAGGAAGAGGGATTATCACTTAAAAATATTAGATTATACTCTACTGTATCAAAGGCTGTATGCCATAGGAAAAAAAAGGACATATGCAGAAAGAAGAGTCCAGGTGGAGAGTCTCCCTGGTAAAACATGGACCTCTCTATCTTAGCTATTCTTCCCTAGGTCCAAGAACAACATAACCCTGGTGTGAAAGTTTGTTTTAGTTCTTTGGGCTGCATTTCT
>NW_006177437.1:0-332 GCF_000334495.1 Tupaia belangeri chinensis | reverse complement strand
AGGGAGGTGGCTGGAGCCCGGGAAGTCGGGATGGGCCGCCGGGATGGGGTAGATGGACCAGGGCAGGGGCACGGAGAGGTGGGGAGAGGCGGTGGCTGTCCTGGCAGGGGAGCTCAGGGCAGTCGGGGCGGGAGGCGGGGGTCGCGGCGCCGGGCCCTCACCGCTGCTGAGCGTGGACTCGCAGTGCCATTTGTCCAAGCTGGCGGGCTTCCGGCAGGACTCCCACAGGGACAGGTAGTACTGGTGGTCGGCCGTGACCCAGGCGGGGCTCAGCACGGCCCCCAGGTCCAGACACAGCGCCAGGAAGATGCACACCAGCCCGACCAGCTTCA
>NW_006177436.1:0-332 GCF_000334495.1 Tupaia belangeri chinensis | reverse complement strand
GGCTCCTATTTCCTCACCTACATGAATATGGTTTAAGTGTATCGCCTGAATTTTGCTGGCCTGATCTAGGAGTGTCAGGCTGGGCAGCGACAGATTCACCATTCCTAGGTAATTGCTATCTTGTGTTCCTATCCTGGGAGCACATGTTACATTTCGCTAAGGACGTCTCCAGGATCTCTATAAACCCTGCAGTTTGGTGAGCCTAGCCCTGTACTAGGTAACTCCCAGGGCCAGTCAGGAGAGGAATGTGGGAGGGGACCAAGGGGAAGGTCAGCTCGGGGTAGTCTCAGGACTTGACCTGCTGGGCAGGATGCAGCAGAAAGTTCACACCT
>NW_006177435.1:0-332 GCF_000334495.1 Tupaia belangeri chinensis | reverse complement strand
AGAACCCAGACTCCCATGGTTACGACCAGGACCCTGTTTTGGACCTCTGGAACATGCGGACTGTCTTCTTCTTTGGCTTTTCCATTGTCCTGGTCCTTGGCAGCACCTTCGTGGCATATCTACCTGACTACAGGTGCATGGGGTATTCAGAGAGTGGGGTGGGCAGTGGGTAGAGCCAGAGGGTAGGGATTGAAGGGGACTCTGCCTGGTGTGCTGTCCCTGTACTGCAGGGGAATGGAGCCGAGTTGGGGAATTACTGTCCATTGAGACTCCTACACATCTACCCTACACTTCTGTCTCTAGGATGCAAGAGTGGGCCCGCCGCAAAGCTG
>NW_006177434.1:0-332 GCF_000334495.1 Tupaia belangeri chinensis | reverse complement strand
AAAAAAAAAAAAGTTGTCATTATTTTTGACACCTCAGTTTTGGTATAACTGTGTTCATAAATTATTCTTGAAATCTGTATACTTATTTGGAAAAGTGTAGAATGGAAAGAAAGCTTAGAGTTAATAAATCTGGCATATTTGAAAATAATATGTTTTCATGAAGTCACTTTAAGCTTTTCAGTTAATTTTGTGTAAATCATTTTTATAGTATTAATATTAGAACACTGTGATAAGGGCGTCTTATATATGCATGAGTTTTTTCTTTTTAAAGAACTTTTTAAATTTTATTTATTTAGTTTTTTATTTTTATTTGTTATAGGGCACTTGCGCTC
>NW_006177433.1:0-332 GCF_000334495.1 Tupaia belangeri chinensis | reverse complement strand
ACACACACACACATATACACACATGTATTATGGTTTAGGCAATAGTTTATTCCCCACGGTTTCATGTCCCCAAATCCATGCATTGGGGTTTGATTATATCATTAAATGACAACTTAATTCCTTGATAGTGTCCAAGGATGGGGTCTTTGGGTGTGATAATGCCTTTAGGTCAGGGACCTTAAGATTGAATTCTGGTATATACATAAAGAAAGGAAATGAGGCACAGAGAAAGCCACACAGGTACAGATCACCCTCTATTCTGGTAGAAGTTCTGTCTTTTGCCAAAGTGTGATGCTTTTGGAATTCCCAGTCACCAAAACTGTGAGTCAAAA
>NW_006177432.1:0-332 GCF_000334495.1 Tupaia belangeri chinensis | reverse complement strand
ACCATCCACACTCCACCCCCGGACCCTCCTGGACCTGGGCTCCAAGTGCTTCTGGGACCTGCTAGGGAGAGCCTGGGCTCCGTTTTCCCCTCTTCACTGTGAGCAAAGGAAAGACAGAGAGCCCAGATCTGTAGACAGCGACTGGGAGTCTGCCCAGGGTTCTGATCCTGTTCTGTTCTCAGCCTGTGTCTTAAAAAGATGGGTCAGTCTTCACCATGTTCATTAATCCTGATCTCTTCTAGCCTGGCTCTATGGAGACATTCCAGAAAGATCATGCTCCTTACCTTTTTCAAAAAGTGTTTGGAAGGGGACCAGCAGTTGGCGTAATGGCT
>NW_006177431.1:0-332 GCF_000334495.1 Tupaia belangeri chinensis | reverse complement strand
AAAATGAAAAAGTGAGAACCCACCTCCCACAGGACATGGTCATGCCACATTTCCATCTCTTTCATTTCTCTCTATTTTCACAATTTTTAGATTCATGTACATGCACCCAGTATGTTTTACAATATGCTGTTTCCTGGACTGAAACCACATGGTTGGACATCTAAGAACCAGCCACATTAACCACCAAGCCATGTATTGGTCTCATAAACTAACTTCTTGAGAGGAGACACAAAATTGACTAGCCATTAGCTAACGTAACTAGGAATAACAGGCAGAAGAAAAATAATTATAAAATTAGAAACAAAAATTGAGACATTACCACAGATAACAAA
>NW_006177430.1:0-332 GCF_000334495.1 Tupaia belangeri chinensis | reverse complement strand
CACCGGGACCCCGGGCACCCTCACGCGCCTGCAGGCTTCGGGTCACTGAGGCCAGAGATCCAGACTTGCAGTCAGCCCTGACTCCCCAGGTGGCAGCGTGTCACCGGCCGGCCACCGAGGCTGGGCCTGAGCGACATGTAAGGTCGTCCCCTTGCCGAGGTTATGCAGAAAGTCTGTGCCGCTGGTTTTTATTCTACGTTTGGACCACTGGTTCTTCCGAAGTTTCATCTTGTGTGCTTTGAAAGAGACGGTTCGAATCTCACCCCTCTCCCCCAAGTCCAGCTTTGTCCTGGTCATTTTACACGCTGCCCCTGTCATCTGTGTTTCCACAC
>NW_006177429.1:0-332 GCF_000334495.1 Tupaia belangeri chinensis | reverse complement strand
TTTAACATTTTCTTCTACCCGAAATAGCTGCTGCTTCTACAATACTCTTTAGTCATCTTACTTTGTATTTATTAATATGTCTGCATTTCTCCCTAGAAGAAGCTCTTT
The DNA here is from genome assembly GCF_000334495.1 of Tupaia belangeri chinensis. Lineage (NCBI taxonomy): Eukaryota > Metazoa > Chordata > Mammalia > Scandentia > Tupaiidae > Tupaia > Tupaia belangeri. The sequence continues at coordinate 224 of NW_006177429.1, read as the reverse complement.
AAGGAAATTTCTATGTTATTCATCATTACAGGGTTTTTACCACATAGTAGATGTCTAATGTTTGTCACATAAATAAACAAAATGCAGATTTGTCATCGTATGTGCACCTGATTCCTTAAGATAGATGCTTACATTTAGTTAACGCTGTGAAAAACTCAGAACATGACAGTTTAGTCACAAACTACCATGCCCATGTTCACAATAGATAAATATAATGGGGGCAA
>NW_006177428.1:0-332 GCF_000334495.1 Tupaia belangeri chinensis | reverse complement strand
ATAACTGCGACAGCATCTGCTGGCCCCAGACTCCTATCTTTCTAAGGTAAAATATGCATTTCCATGGGAATGATAGTTACTTTCTCTTACCATTTGTACTAATGCACACAGCTTGATCCCGTTGGAGAGAGTCATATCCATTCTGTTTTTCTGCACAGACTCCTAGACTGTCTCTCCTGTCTGGCTGTCCCACAGTTTCCACTCTATAAATGAGGTAGAAAGGTAATTTTATGATTAAAAAATACATAAAGGTAAAACATGATATGAATAGCTTAAAACTAGCAATTTGGGGCCACCACGAGTGTGGTGGTTGGGTGGCTGGATCCCACATG
>NW_006177427.1:0-332 GCF_000334495.1 Tupaia belangeri chinensis | reverse complement strand
GAGGTGGTATAGTGGAATAGTATCACTATTGTGAGTCAGCTCCCATTGTCCAAAGGAATAGTAGCATCCACCCCAAATACATAGTGAAAACAACCCCCTGTGTACTGAAAGTTTTTGAGCAAAGCAGGATAGTTTAAGTTCTCACCTCTCCCGACAGTGAGACTCCAGGCAGTATTACCAGTGTGACTCCTATATCCTGAACCAAATGAATGGACTGTGTAGGAGTTAGCTCTCTTGTCATGGACAGGATTTACTTCAGACAAAAGCCAAATCGAAGACAAGATTCTAAGAAAAGTGTTTGGAAGATATGCTGGAAAATCTCCAAATAAATA
>NW_006177426.1:0-332 GCF_000334495.1 Tupaia belangeri chinensis | reverse complement strand
GTGGTTCAGGTCCCAGACCAGTGGCTTGAAACAACATGATGGGCATGTGCGGATGCCCTAAATCATGAAAAGTGGAGAAGGGATTGCAGGTAACTATGCTCCAGGGGTATGCTTTCTTCCTCCCCTCATTCATTTCTCTATGCGCCCATTGGGAAATTAAAAAAAAATCAAAATAAACAAGAATCTGGACTAGCTTCCTGGCCTGGTGGTGGGGGCAGTCAGATCCCACATGACCAACTCTGCAGTTCACGTGCAAGACCTGGCAGCTTGAATCACACAGGCATGCCCACAATCCTGACAAGATGGAGAAGCAAAGAAGGGATTGCAGCATG
>NW_006177425.1:0-332 GCF_000334495.1 Tupaia belangeri chinensis | reverse complement strand
CCCGCGAGCCACAGCTGGGAGACCCCAGAACAACCCAGCTCCCACACCAGGGGACGCCATGGCCTCCGCGAGCTGAGCTCCCAGCCTCAGAGGGCACCCTGGACCGTGCCCATGCACTGCTCTGGCTCCCTCCACCCTGGTAGGGCCTGCGCTGGTGCCATGCTGTGTCTGTGCTGGGAGCCGCCGCCCTTGACTCTGCGGGGTCCCCTCCATGGACACGGGGCGCCTCCAGCGAGGGCCAGGCGGAGGCCCTGAACTGTGCACGCCTCCCAGTGAGGGCCAAGAAGGTAGAGGCAGAGGCAGGGCACGTGGCTGGGCAGCAACTGCAGGGG
>NW_006177424.1:0-332 GCF_000334495.1 Tupaia belangeri chinensis | reverse complement strand
TGTTTTGGAGTGCCCGTCTCTTTCTTTCTCATCAAAGAAATAAAGAAAAAAATCTTGAAAAATGTTCATAAAAAAATTTAAAAAGGCCTGGGTTTTAATTCCATCCTAACACTCACAAACAGTGTAATTGCAGATAAGTTATTTATCCTCTCCGAGCCTTGGTTTCCTCATATATCACGAACACTATTAGCTATTATGTAGGATTGCTCTTGTGAGGGTTAGGTGAGATCGTATATGTACTATGTGCTTAGTATGCGACCTAGTATAGTGTAAACATGATGAAAGACTACCATTATTGTTATTTTTATTAGAAAGAGGGTCTTTTCAGAGGT
>NW_006177423.1:0-332 GCF_000334495.1 Tupaia belangeri chinensis | reverse complement strand
GGTGCAGAGGGGTACAGCGAGGATGCTCACTGGGACTCCAGCGCTTTGACCCCGAGGCATTAAAGGAAGCGCTGAGAGCCACAGGGCCTGGAGCAGCAGTGGGGCTGGGAGAGGCCGGGCATGGAGTCTGAGATGTCTGAGAGCTATTCCAGGGGAAAGGTCAGGGTGTAACAACTTGGGGCAGAATCGGTAAGAGAATATGTATTTAAATAATAAAAGGTTTAAGAATTTTTTTCTATCCATTATACATTGTATATTTGCTCAATATGGATCCTAAACAGTAATTAGTAGAATTATGGATAATCCATAAACATATCAAATAATAGTTCAAA
>NW_006177422.1:0-332 GCF_000334495.1 Tupaia belangeri chinensis | reverse complement strand
GGAGTTTTTGTGAGGCTGACATATGCTGCCATGCTGTGCTCCATTCGTGCAATTTTGAATCAAAAGTCACATTTAGACGATTCCATTTAAACATGGTTAAATAAAGCAATCTGGCAGCACAGGTAGAGAGGAGGCCTTTTTTATTTTAAAAATATGGAGATGGTTTGTTTTATTAAACAACTCTAGTCTAGTAAATTGGGTCTATTTAGACTATGTTTTAGCACCTAATAACATGACCCATTGTTTTATGGTCACCTCAGATACTATTGGTCATATATACATTTTTTATATGGAATCCTTGTAATTCTTTACAATTCCCTCTCAGAACTTCT
>NW_006177421.1:0-332 GCF_000334495.1 Tupaia belangeri chinensis | reverse complement strand
TCCTGTGTGACTGAATCCTTACCACCTGGAGAACAAGCTTTCTGAAAGCAGTCCATGTCCTGTACCTCTCTACCCCACACAGCAGCTTTCCAGTGACATGTTCTTGACCAGAGAATAAGCAAGGGCAACAGAGAAGGTCACTTGGGAAGGGGACAGATGCCAGGAAGGGAGAGATTCCAACAGGTTGGGAGATGGGCAGAAGAAGGAGAGGAGACTCTACAGGAGAGAAGGAGAGATTTGTACCAAATTGCCCATTCGAGAGGGGGTGTGCCCCAGGGTCACCAGTGTCCCCAGAGGCTGAGCCCCCACTGAGGGATGAGAGATGTGGAGAT
>NW_006177420.1:0-332 GCF_000334495.1 Tupaia belangeri chinensis | reverse complement strand
AAGCTTTACTTCACTGGTTAATTGATGAGGGAGCCAGTAAGATGTCAGATGTGTTCAGATGGGAATCTGAGGTACAGAGATGTGTCTTCTCACAGAATCCGTCTGGCTCACTTGCGCAGGAGCCATCTGCGTTGGTGGACGAGGCCCTGGGCAAACATGAGCTCAGGCCCTGCAGGAGGAGCCATGTCCTGGAGCCCATGCCTAGGCTCCGTTCCTGCGCCGTGAGCTCCATGCAGGCCCAGTGAACAGGAGCTGCAGCAGCTGGGGAGGGAGGCTGCTGCCGTCCATGGAGCACAGGATTTTGTCCATCCAGTTACGTCTCCTCTGCGGAG
>NW_006177419.1:0-332 GCF_000334495.1 Tupaia belangeri chinensis | reverse complement strand
CTGGCAATGAGGAAACCCAGATGCTGGTTCGAGAGTACTTTTCCTGGGAGGGAGCCTTCCAGCATGTGGGCAATCAAGGCAAGACTGCAAGTGAACATTTCACCAGCACCCAGTTACCTACACTTACCTTTCAGGGAAAATAGGGGTCATTAAAGGAAACTAAACAGTGAAGAAAAATTTTCCCCATTATTCATAATATAGCACACACACAAGAGAGACAGAGACAAAGGTAGAGAGAAAGAGTGAAAAGGCCCTCTATGCATGCAGTCTGGTCATGCTGCAATTCTTTTCCTCCAGTCTGCCATCCTGTCAAATCCTGGGTATTTGCCCAT
>NW_006177418.1:0-332 GCF_000334495.1 Tupaia belangeri chinensis | reverse complement strand
CTTCCTAAGCCACTGTGTGGTCTCCCCACTCTGCTCCTTTCCTCTGTATCTTTCAAAAACATCAATGGGTTAATCTTCTGAAAAGATTGTTTTGTTTGTTTGTTTATCCCCCTCCTCTCTTCTAGAGGACTACCCTTCTTCATCATCTCCACCGTTGACATCCTGTGCATACTTCAAGGACCAGTCCATATGTCAATCAGGAGAATGTAGTCTATTGGAAATCCTTTGCCTGGCCTCTGTCCAGCTTTGGGACTGTCAAACCACCTGGGTTATGAGTTTCATACTTGTTCTTGGTGTTCTTTTGGGGCTCAGTTTAATGCTAAGCTTATGGA
>NW_006177417.1:0-332 GCF_000334495.1 Tupaia belangeri chinensis | reverse complement strand
CCTCCCTACACACAGCATTTAAGGTGGGCTCTATCCCTACATACAGCATTGAACTGTTGTAGTCCAGGACTAGCCGGATCTTTGCCTCTCACGAACTCCTCCCCAGGCTTTCCTGCGAGGGAGAGCTAGTGGAGCACGCACTCGGGACTTGCCCCCGCATGTGGCCCTTCTTGCCCCAGTCATCAGAGAAGGCTGAGACTCCATAGTCAGGGCCTGACAGCAGTGTGTGCGTGCTTACGGTCAGACTGTGCGTGCAGAACTCAACTCCATTTTCAAGCGAATACACACGCTCTCGGAGCTCACCTCGGAACATCTCACGTTCTGCGCTCCCC
>NW_006177416.1:0-332 GCF_000334495.1 Tupaia belangeri chinensis | reverse complement strand
AAAAAAAAAAAAAAGATTGGTAGAGTTTAGTAAAGATTTCTTATCCTAGCTTTATCTTTGTGTATTATTTTTTAAATTATTATTATTTATTCGTTATAAGTTTGTTCATATTTTCTGTCTGAGTCTGATTTGCCAGTCGTGTTCTTCTGGTCTGATTTGGTAGTTGTGTTCTTTGAGGAATTTGTCGTTACCTAATTTAGCTAATTATTTACATACTTTTTATAATATTCCCTTATAATTTTTTAAAAATGTGAAATCAGTATTATTGTAGGGACCAACAGATGGTGTAGCATTTGCGTCACTGGACTTCCACATGGCTGACCGTGGATCAA
>NW_006177415.1:0-332 GCF_000334495.1 Tupaia belangeri chinensis | reverse complement strand
AAATAAATAAATAAATAAATATATCTACATGTTTTTAGATCCAGCCATGGTGGTGCAAGCTGGAGGGCACAGCTATGAGATGGTGGAGACTGCATGGGTGGCTCAGGTTTGGTTCTTGGCCCAACCTAGACAGCCCTGGCTCAGTAGCAAGTGCCTGTAGTCCTAGTTCAGTGAGATAAGAGACTGCAATGGGAGAATCATGACACACAGAGACCCTATCAAGAATACTTCTCTTTTCTCCTTCATTCTTTCATGTTTTCTCTCTCTTGTGAACACACATACACATCTTCAAGTTCTTGGAAAATATAGACTATAAAAAACTGACTGGATTT
>NW_006177414.1:0-332 GCF_000334495.1 Tupaia belangeri chinensis | reverse complement strand
CATAATTTGGATACAGAACATCACATGTAAGAGCTTGTTCACTTCAGATATTCTTGATGACTCTAGGAAGCCTGTTCTGCCACCAAGAGAGTTGCCTCATGGTGCCTGAGCCTGCTGGAACAGGATGGCATTGATAAGTAACGAACTTCCCTCCTGGACTGGTCTGATGTTTCTGTGGAATTGAAGCATCCTGCCTAGAGGAGTATTCTCACAAATGGAAACTGGGACTCTCCTCATGGACATACCCTCATCAAACCCATGAAGAGAATATAAATAACTAGGGTTTCATCCCTTCACAAGGGCCCCAAACATGTCCCTTTTTTCTGCCTCAG
>NW_006177413.1:0-332 GCF_000334495.1 Tupaia belangeri chinensis | reverse complement strand
AAAAAATGATCTCTAATAATTAGTAGTGGAGAGAGTTCCTACCACTCCAAGAATAAATTTAAAAAATGAAAGTGACCATCTTCAGTTAATTATTGGAAGTCTGCTTGCTCTTAGGCTAAATAATTGCTCGGTACCTCATATTTATTTCTGGTTTAAACACGATTTAAGAGTAGCAGCTTGTTCCTGACTCGAGACCAAATGGCCATGCTGTTGCTAATGGGTGACTCTCGAGAATGAAGATCCAGAGAGTGTGATGACAGAGAAGTGGGAGGGGAGGAGAGAACCTGACCTAAGCTGATTAATCATTTCCCTAGTTCACAGTCATCTCTGCC
>NW_006177412.1:0-332 GCF_000334495.1 Tupaia belangeri chinensis | reverse complement strand
GTGGCTGACCTGCTGTCTTCTCTCTGCAGGTGTCTGTGACAGGGCCCCCAACTTCCTCTACCCAGCTGAAGACCAGGTCCTGGGGCCCGCCCTAGGCAGTGCAGTCGCTCTGAACTGCACAGCCTTGGTGGTCTCTGGGTCCCACTGCCCCTGGCCTCCAGTCCAGTGGCTGAAAAACGGGCTGCCGCTGGGCAATGGAAGCCGCTACAATCTCTATGAGGACTCCTGGTAAGAGACGAGGGTGTCGGAAGACCACCGCACACACCCGAGGCCACTCTGACCTGGTCAGCAACCACCTGGACTGGCCGGGTAGTGACTGGTCACACACGATA
>NW_006177411.1:0-332 GCF_000334495.1 Tupaia belangeri chinensis | reverse complement strand
CTGAGTTCCCAGAGGCATTGGGGCAAATCATTGAGGGGATTAGTGGAACCTCTTGAATTTGTAAAGGGCAGATCAGAAGTGAAAGCTGACTGTGGAGCCCCAGACTTGCAGATTGTGTCTGAAGTGAAGGAAGATTTATGGAAGATTATGACCTTAATTTGTGAAGTTCCACTCAACTCTGAATGGTGAGTGTCAGAAGATACTGCAGAGGCTAACGGAAGAAAATATTTCAGGAGTTGGTAGTGATTATCAGGCTATGCAATTATATGATGACTGAGACCAGAGTTTTTATATTTGACGATGTGGAAATTATGGGTGTTTATAGAAGAAAA
>NW_006177410.1:0-332 GCF_000334495.1 Tupaia belangeri chinensis | reverse complement strand
CCCTCTTTCACTTCGTAGATTGCTGACTTGTATGAAGGGTCTTGTAAACATTCATGAATAATGTGGATAATGAAAAAAACTAAGTACGGAGTCGGCTCTGTGGCATACCAGTAATGCACTAATAAAAAGAAGCAAGATCCTTAATGGTGACCACAGTTCATATTCCTGACTGTCGGCCTGAAACATGCCAGGTATGTGTGAGAGAACCACAGAGGATTTGAGGAAGGGACTTGAGACATGACCAGATGTTATGGAGGGAGTCTCTCTCTCTCTCTCTTTCTCTCATTTGTGTGTACACACCACACACCTTACTAAGAATGAAGAAAAAAAAA
>NW_006177409.1:0-332 GCF_000334495.1 Tupaia belangeri chinensis | reverse complement strand
AAAAAAATAGCATGTATGTATGACCATAGTGTTTTGTAGATTAGAAGTCTGACATAGATCTTACTGAGCTAAAATCAAGGTGTCACCATGGCTGTGTTTCTTTCCGAAGCCTGAGAGGAGAATCCATAACCTGGTCATTTCTAACATTCGGAGGCCCTCATTGGCTTTCCTGGACTCTCATTAGCTGACCCCTGCCGTTGCTTTCCTTCACCTTGAAATCCAGCGACTTCAGACCTGTTCCTTCTCTTTTGTTTGTTTACTTTGTCTGTTTTTGTTTTTGCTTACAGGACATGTGATCTCTATAGAGAGAGACAGAGAGAAAGAGAAAGTGA
>NW_006177408.1:0-332 GCF_000334495.1 Tupaia belangeri chinensis | reverse complement strand
GAAGCATGAGCATCTCCATTTTGAATATGGCTCCATTGCCGTTTCCCTTTCCCTGTAACCTGACTCGTATGTGTCACCTGGAAATTCCTCGCTGAACGCTCATCGCCAGCAGATGAACACTGCCGTCCACCCCTGTCCTGCTAACTGAATATTGATCACCAGTGGATGCAGCCAGCTCTAACTATCCAGCCAATGATAACTCTTCTTCCTGGAAACTTGCTGTTCTGGCTTTTGTAAACCGTTCTTGCATAACTCACAGCCTGTTCTTTCTTAGATGTGTGGTTTTTTCCCTTTGTGCTTTTTGCCTTTATAAATCTTCCTCCCCCCTGCTT
>NW_006177407.1:0-332 GCF_000334495.1 Tupaia belangeri chinensis | reverse complement strand
CCGCTGTGTGAGTGCGAGTGTGCAGGAGGGCCGCAGAGTGAGTGCAGGGCACAGGCGGGTCAAGCTTCAGCTGCTCAGTCTGGCACTGCTTGCGGGAGCACTGGGGCCTGTGGCCTGTGCACAGTCCTCAGGGGAGGGTCCTGGGCGCACAGTCCTCAGGGGAGGGAAACACCGAGCGTGGGGCCTGCGGCAGCTGAGTGCCCCCTCCTCCTGCCCAGTGCAGTCGTGACTGGCCAAACACTTTTTCAAGACAAGATACCTGCATTTTTACTTGAATTTGTCCAGTTTTTAAAATGTGGTGGCTCCACCTGCATGGCTGCCCGTCTGCACCT
>NW_006177406.1:0-332 GCF_000334495.1 Tupaia belangeri chinensis | reverse complement strand
CAGTAACTCTTGTACTCTTGTTCAGCAAGTACCTTTACCTTTGACGAGAACATTAAAAACCACACGTTAGGACGAGCACTTAGGTTCGCTGTAACACGTTACAGAGTGATCTTCGGTGCTGGTGTCCTCTCGCCTTTTGCCCCTCTCCTCCACATTAGTAAAAAAACGCTTGCCCTCTCAACCATGCAAACAATCTCCCCACCTGCTCTGCACACTGACACGTACTGCACTTTCCAGCAACGAGCCTGGCTTTGGTTGACTCTTTCCATCCCGAAGTCCCTGCTGGCCAATTAGTCTATCAACAACCCATGTTTATCTCAACTTCTGGAGAC
>NW_006177405.1:0-332 GCF_000334495.1 Tupaia belangeri chinensis | reverse complement strand
TTAAAGATAACAACAAAAGGAAAGATCCAAATTTATGACTGTTTTTAACTTGTGTTATAAGTTGAAATTTAATTTAATTTTTAATTTTCAGTTTTAGGAGGCAAAAATTACAGACATTTTTTTGCACACAAAGAAATTTACATTTTTTTGTTAGATGTTTCTTCCCTTTGTCCCTTCCACTCATGCTCTCCCATCTACCTTCTACCATTCATTCTCCTTCCTTACAGACTCTGATATGTACACTCATTCTCTCTACTATTTTATCTTTGTATCTTTTCATTTCTGACATAGAGTGCAAACGTTCAGTACATATGGAGTGGGGATACACAGTG
>NW_006177404.1:0-332 GCF_000334495.1 Tupaia belangeri chinensis | reverse complement strand
CTACATGGAGTCCAGTGATGTAGCCATTATGAAAAAGAGGCATTATTAAGTTAATAAATGGTTTGTATGCTATCAAACTCTTTACATACAAAATTTTCTTCCAACAGAAGGTGTCAATTTATATTTTCAATTCAATATGAAGCATCAGTTATCAATGTAATGTTATAATAAACTGATACAATGTCATCAAGGTAAATTTAACTCAGTAGTTTTAACTGTTTTCTAAAATTAGGAGTGAAACATAATATTTTCCTATTTTTTAAGATTTATTTAATTATTACTATTTTTTATTTGACTAGAGAAAGAGAGATAGAGATGGAAAGTGAAAAAGC
>NW_006177403.1:0-332 GCF_000334495.1 Tupaia belangeri chinensis | reverse complement strand
GCCTGGTTCCAGGGAGGCTGAAGGAGAAACCCCCAGGCTGTGGGAGGCGAGTGGGCAGGGAAGGTGCTTCCAGGGAGGGTAGGACTGGCACACCCGAGCTGGGCCACACTCACCTTTCTCTGACGCGGGGGCCAGGTCAATGAAGCTGCGACATTTCTCACCTTCAAAAAGAAAAAAAAAGGTTTTCAGAAGGCAGAAGGACATGTGGGCCCAGGTTCTTGCCTGCCCACCTTCTTGATCCATATTGTCAGGAACCCCACGTCCCAGGAGTGCAGGTGGCAGACCTGCCAGCTGCCACCTCCCAATCCAATCCACGTGGTCCTGTTACTCCC
>NW_006177402.1:0-332 GCF_000334495.1 Tupaia belangeri chinensis | reverse complement strand
GAAAGCCTTCTGAATGCCTGGCACTGTTCTAAGTGCCTGTGAGACAACAGTGGACAAAAAGCAGTCCCCCTGCCCTCCTGGAGCTGCTTCTTTAATGGAAAGACCCACAACCAACAAATAGAACAGGGCAGAGCAAAAGGAGGTGGATGGGAGGGGAGCTGTTTCACACAGGACAATCAGGCAAGGTGATTTCAGCGGGGATCCAAACAAAGCTGAGCCTCCACAGCATATGATTCCAGCTGGCCAAGACAGGGAGGGGGGGAGGGCATGGCATTGACTGAAGACTCTATTAGGGGTGCTGTCTCTCTCTATCTCTTTGTGTGTGTGTGTGT
>NW_006177401.1:0-332 GCF_000334495.1 Tupaia belangeri chinensis | reverse complement strand
GCCTCTGGGACAGCAGGGACTCCAAGGAGGAGTGAGACATCAAGGTGCTGCATCCTCCCGCACACAGTGCCATGGCTGCGGACCCTCCTCACCAGCATGGTGCCCTTTCCTTGCTAGGCTTCGCAGAGTGGTGATGTGTCTTCTGTGTGTATTTTTTAATCCAGGGCTAGTCATATATCGGAGTTTGTTTTTTACTTTTGATAGACTATCCTATATAACTTCATTTAGAAAGCTGACCCTTTTCTTCCCTCCTGCCTCCCCAGAAACACTTTGAAATATTTCAGAGGAAAAAAATAAGATTGTCCCCTTTAAGAAACTGCTTGGATTAGGAC
>NW_006177400.1:0-332 GCF_000334495.1 Tupaia belangeri chinensis | reverse complement strand
GTGAGGCCTGCGGAGGTGGCCTCAGGGGGCCCCTGCAGCCAACCTGACACTAGATCCCGGGTCGAACAAAAAGTTCGCGCGCTCTGCTCGGGTTGTGGGCTGAGCTCGGCGTCCCGAGGGCGCCCAGCGCCTCTCGCCTCGGGCTGGCGCGCTGGCCCCTGGTGGCCGTCCATGTAGAAGCCGGGAGACCTGGGAGCTCAGCAGTGTGGCCCTGAGGCTCCACTGTGCCCCTGGGCTGGCCAGCCTCTCCCGCCAACCAGCCTGGCAGCTTTGGGAAGACTGGCGCGCCTTTGCGGTACGAGGCGCTTCTCGTCCAGCTGCAGTGAAAGGCT
>NW_006177399.1:0-332 GCF_000334495.1 Tupaia belangeri chinensis | reverse complement strand
GGAGAAGCCTGGGAGGAAGGTTCTGAGATACATGAAAAGCTGCTGTGTGTGGAAGACCGGAATGTGGCAGACGTGAGGTGAATGAGAAACAAGTGACCCGGAAACATTTGGAGTCGCATTGCTTCACGTGTCTCAGATTCATGTCTGGTCACCCTCAGAAGAAGCAGTGACAGGACAAGGACTTCCCTGAGGGGGCCAGGGAAGAGCTCACCACTTATTCTAAAAGACTGCCTTGGCTCATAATTCATGCACATAAATGGTGAAAACTTCTGTGCAATCAGCCCATGTAAAATACTAAAGGGATGGGACCAGTAGGTAGTATGGTGGTTAAG
>NW_006177398.1:0-332 GCF_000334495.1 Tupaia belangeri chinensis | reverse complement strand
GAAGCAAGGCAACACTGCAAAGCAGCGCAGAGCTGCCCGACAGATCCCCTGCGGTCGCTCCCAAGTCACAGAAGACCATGGAGATAAATCCGAAAGCTGTTGATAAGCACACCGACAACGACAGCGACTACTCCAGTGTTTACTACGTTAGAAGCTTGTTTCATCTTCCTACAGGGCACGTGTGCTAGCAGGAAAGAGAGAGAAAGAAAACATTTCGCGGGGGCAAGGCCACAGCGCAATTCCTTATCATTCTGCTCTCAGGATGTGGGGTATGCACGCCGCGTGCACACACACCGCTGCATTTTTCCAAGCCACCAGGTCCAGGATTTGAA
>NW_006177397.1:0-332 GCF_000334495.1 Tupaia belangeri chinensis | reverse complement strand
GTTACTTGAAAGTGAACTTAGAATTGTTATAATGTATATTGCAAACTCTAGAGCACCCACTAAAACAAAGTTTATAGAAGCATATCTGACATGCCAAGAAAGAAAAATAGAATAATATAAAATGCTCAGTTTTATACACAAAGGGAAACAAATAAAGAGTAGAAGGACAAAAATAGAAACAGAGAATAAAAGAAAACAATGAGAATCAGTAACAAATATGGAATCTATTAATCCACATACTTAAATCATCACTCTGAGTGTCAATAGTCTAAATACACAAGTTAAAGACAGGAACTGTCGGGCAGGGTAGATTAAAAACAAGACCCAACTAT
>NW_006177396.1:0-332 GCF_000334495.1 Tupaia belangeri chinensis | reverse complement strand
TCCTGCTCCAGACAGAACTTGTTTTTGTGGTTCAGTTTCATCCTTCTCGACCCCAGCAGAATGTCTGGCATCCTTATCTGGGGAAGTCACTCCAACGTGGACCCTGTAGGACTTTGGAGAGAGTGGTCCAGCTCCTTCCCCGCTGGGCGTGCACCAAAATCTTAATAGTGATTACTTCTGGGGAGTCAAATGGGAGACTTTAACTTTCTGATTAAATAGGCTTGTACGTTTTACAATATTGCTTTTTGTATTTTACAGTATTGCTTTTGTAATTTAAAATTTTTTCAAATTAAAAAGATATTTATCGGGACCAGCAGATGGCGTAATGGCTA
>NW_006177395.1:0-332 GCF_000334495.1 Tupaia belangeri chinensis | reverse complement strand
AAAACCAGTGATAAAGAGAAAATCTTAAAAGCAAGCAGAGAAAGATGCTCTGTACGAAGGAACGAAGATAAACTTGGGGGCGCATTTCCCACAGGAGTACTGCAAGTGACAAGATTCATCTTCACATCTAGAAACCAATATCCAGAGAAAATATCTTTCGACAGTGCAGATGAATATAAGATGTTTCACTCTGGAGGAATTTCTTTAATATTTCTTATTACTTACTTCTCATCCAGAAAGTGAAATTGTTAAAGGCCTACTGAGACAGGCAAACTAATAGTCCTCCAAGGCATTCATGTCCTAATTCCCAGAATTTGCGAATATTTACCTTA
>NW_006177394.1:0-332 GCF_000334495.1 Tupaia belangeri chinensis | reverse complement strand
TAGTATTTATCTTGAGCTTGTGGTGGTGCTGTGACTAATTGTCCCAGCCTCAGTTTTTGCAATTCTGAATATAAACTTTGTCCTAATAAAATTTACATTAGTGAGAAAAAAACTACCTTGAAAAGCCCAAGGGTAGAAATAACTTTTTCTTTTATATTACATCAGAAAAAGAATATAGTTACCTAAAAATCTTAGCCCCCAAACCAACAAAGACCATGAAAGGAATTATCAATCAAGTTTCTGCATTATAGCAAAGCCAAGTTGCATTAAAAGCAATATATTAGGTCATCTGTAAAGTTGCAATGTATTTCTCTGTTTTTCTATGCAAAAAT
>NW_006177393.1:0-332 GCF_000334495.1 Tupaia belangeri chinensis | reverse complement strand
CCATGTGGGATCTCGCTGCTTTAACTGTCATGCTACCGGCTGGCCCTCCTTGTTCTGCTTCTAACTTGGCCAAGAAGATCTAGCTAGGCTCAGGTTTTCCTCATTTTGCCCATGTGTGTAAAGAAGGGTGGTGAGACTTCATTGAATGGGTGGATGTGCTGGCATAGGCAGTGGCACACACACCACTGCACAATACTGGAGCCATATGGAAAGGCCCAAGGTTCAGATCCTTGGGTCAACCTCACATACCCTGTGCCCACGGGAGATCCTGGCTGGCTGGAGGGGTGGAGGGAGGATCACAGAGCAAGACACTGTCGGGAATTTCTCTCTCT
>NW_006177392.1:0-332 GCF_000334495.1 Tupaia belangeri chinensis | reverse complement strand
AAATAATTTACACTCCAAAGTTCTTCACTGGCTCCAATCCTTCAGCTGTGAGGACACACTGTAGGGTCGTACTAAGGTTGACTTGTGCTGCAGGGTGCTCTTTTTTCTTTCTTTTTATTTCTCCACAGAGAGAGAGACAGCACCCCAACAGGGTTCCAACACTACAATCTCCCCAGCCTTCAGCTGGCCCTGAATGGTGGGTGCAGACAAGCAGGGCTGCTAAGTTACTGTGGACGTCACGGTACCCTTTGACAGGATACGGTTTGAAGGTTAGGAGTCTCTCCCCAGGAAAACGCCCTCTCTCCTCTGTTTGATCTGTCTCTCTCTCTCTC
>NW_006177391.1:0-332 GCF_000334495.1 Tupaia belangeri chinensis | reverse complement strand
TCCTCCACCACGCCACCTACCAGCCCCATTTTGTTTCTTTTCTGAACACTGCTTTCTCCTTGTTCTTTGCAGAAATATTTCTTTTGGTGTTGTGATATTCAATACTACTCAATTCCCCTTCAGCAATGCTTGTTGCCATCAAGGCCAAATTATTTTTGCCTTATCCTCTCCAGAGAACAAACACCGATGTTCTGAAGTGAGAAAGGTTTTCATGAACAGAGAAAGAATATTGAAACCTAAGAGCTTTATGAAATCACCTTCAACCAATTCTCCCTCAGTAACACCCTGTGCATAAAAGCAACATCTAGGGACCAGCAGATGGCATAATGGTC
>NW_006177390.1:0-332 GCF_000334495.1 Tupaia belangeri chinensis | reverse complement strand
TTTATATTTTTAACTTTTTTATTTTTGTAAACTTATGATATAGAAGAAGATGTTTTGATTGATGTAAGCTTTGGGGGATAGCTATGTTGAGCCATTTAGCATATGCATGATCTCAAGACTTACATTTTTGTGGTCAGAACACCGTGTCTACTCTCAGAATTTTTTGGATATACAATATAATACAATTGATTTCATTCTTCTTAGTTAATTGAAGTATTGTAATTTTTGACCAAAATTTTAAAACTCTGACTTTAGTTTAGTTTTTAGTACTTATCATTTTCCTCACCATTTCTATGAATCGGAGTTTTTTTTTTTCTTTTTTCTTTTTTTTT
>NW_006177389.1:0-332 GCF_000334495.1 Tupaia belangeri chinensis | reverse complement strand
TAAAAAGCTTCTTCACAGCAAAGGAAACAATTAGAATGAAAAGATAACTCTCAGAATGAGAGAAAATATTTGCTCATTATTCTTTAGACAAGGGATAGACAACCAGAATATACAGGAAAACTCAAGCAGCTCACCCATGAAAAAAAATAATAATACTTTTCTGATTTTATCATTCCTTTTATATTTACTAGTTGTAAAGAAAATCTTTCTCCTCTCTATATGTATGTATGTATTTATGTCAATATGGACTTATGATATCCTACTTTATTCAATGTTATCATCCATATTATTGTTATTTATTTTAATGAACATATCATCCCAGATTTGACTAA
>NW_006177388.1:0-332 GCF_000334495.1 Tupaia belangeri chinensis | reverse complement strand
TTAACCACCATGCCACCTGCTGGTCTCTTAAATACTTATTTTTATGTATTATTTAAAATAACCTATGTATTTACTCAGCATTTATTCCTTATCTATATGGTATAGTATTAAAATTAGGTGTTTGCTCACTCTAAATCTTCCTTCCATCTCTCTCACCATTGTAATTTAGTCAACAGCAATACCAATGTCTTCATATTTAGTGTTTGCAATTTTACTATTAAACATGCTTTTGTTCTTACAATTTGGCTTATTACTTTAAATGATATCTTTGACTTTTGGCTGATACAGATAAGATGAAGGAGGTAAGTCTCAGGACTGCTACCTGTGTTTGT
>NW_006177387.1:0-331 GCF_000334495.1 Tupaia belangeri chinensis | reverse complement strand
TGCGGCGTGGCCGTGGGCGCATCTCAGCTGTTCTCGCTGTTCTCGAAGCCAGTGGACACGCGTCGTTTGCAGCCGGAGAAACCCAGGCTCGGGTGGGCGACTTAGAGATGCTCATCGTGGCCGGGAGCTGGAGGAATGGACGTCGCCGCCCCGCCACGCCGCTGTCCCACGCCCGCCCAGCGTGGGTGCGGCTGCCCCCTGAAGTCCGTGTGCTGTGGCCCTCACCCCCAGGACCTGGGCAGGACAGAGGAGGCACTGGATGTGCCTGTGTCCCCACTTGACAGAGACCGAGCTGCCGTGGAGACGCCGAGGGATCGGAAGGCATGAAAGC
>NW_006177386.1:0-331 GCF_000334495.1 Tupaia belangeri chinensis | reverse complement strand
GAGGTGTGCATGCAGACATCTGCAATCCTGGCTGGCTGAGACTGGGCGTGAATGGTGGTGAAAAGACCTTGCTGAGGGTGCTGCCTCTCTCTGTCTCCTTTTATCATGGAATAAATAAACTTAAAAAAAAAAGAGAGGTTACATGGATGGCATTTTGATAGATATACTGTTCTTTAACCTTATTTTTTTAACCTCTACAATATTATTGTTTATTTCTCACATAAATACATATAGGTCTTTTCAAAAGTATCTTCTCCTTGTAGCTTAATAACGTTACATTATGTGGTCCCTTTGTAATTTATTTGAACAGTTTCCCATTGATGGACATGAG
>NW_006177385.1:0-331 GCF_000334495.1 Tupaia belangeri chinensis | reverse complement strand
TTTTCCCTCCCCTCCCACCCTATAGCAAACTAAATAATAATAAAGTTAAAGAATCCTTAAAAAGAAAAAGAGAGAGAGAGACAAAGAATTATAGAATAATAATATCACATAGAGGCCTTAGAAGAGATGTTCCTCAGCATCTCACCATGTCAATATCTCTGACCCTGCAATGCCCTATTTATACCACTGTTTCTTGACAAGGTCCCACTTGAGTTAAAAGCTCACTACATTCACAGTTCCCTTCTGGTACCAATCACAGTGGTAGAGGGAAGAAAGACCAATTAGCACAGTGCTGGGCACATGATAGTCACTCAGAGTTTACTTGTTTTAA
>NW_006177384.1:0-331 GCF_000334495.1 Tupaia belangeri chinensis | reverse complement strand
GGAGTAGGAGACGAAGGGAATGAGACAGGCTATGGTTCCAGCCTCTGGCTGAATTCTTGTTGAAAGCAATTCACCATCCTTCCCAGAAGTTGATTAGAGAATTAGATGAGCTGAGATCTGTAGGAAGAATTATACGAGCATGTGTAGGCACGCAAAAAGGTTGAAACTAGGTTATCAGACAGCCAGGGAAGGCGTGACTGAGGGGAAGACCTTCCTCATGCTGCCTCCCTGTGACCAGAATAGTATTGCAGCCTCTGCCCCAGTGTTTTTCTGTCAGAATGCTCCCTAACTTTCTCGTCTAAATTTACACCCAACAGCACATAAAGTAGGT
>NW_006177383.1:0-331 GCF_000334495.1 Tupaia belangeri chinensis | reverse complement strand
GGGATCCAGCTGCCTTCACCACCACACCACTTACTGGCTCATATAAAATATTTTTAACTGTAAACCTATGACATTTAAGTAAAGTGCTACCTATTTACATGAAGAATTCAATTCTAAATATTTAGAAGCATTTACAAACCAAACCCTGAGCAATTACATGCAAACAGTTGTAAAAATTATAACAGTAGTGAGTGGATTATTATTATCAATCTTAAATAATCAGGAAATTAACCTGAAATTATCTATGGACTTTGAGTTTCTACATAACAAACCACAGCCTAACTTAGTTCACAAAGAATTCAATACCCATCAGCCATTGACGTAATGGCTA
>NW_006177382.1:0-331 GCF_000334495.1 Tupaia belangeri chinensis | reverse complement strand
GCCCTATAGCAAAAGCCTCCCTCCCCAACAAAAAAAGAACACAGAAAAGATTTCCATTATCTTAGAGACTACTTATATTGTCATGAACAGAATGTTGGTAGAAGTAGGAACTTATAGGTAGTTCTGGTAAGTGCTCAGAAGGAAACGTGAGACTTGTTATTGGGAACTGGGAGAAAGTGACCTTTGTTATATACTAACATCATACTGGCTGAATTAAGTTGTACAGTTTGTGGCAAACAACGTGAAAGCTATGAACTTGGATAGTTAGATGAGAAAATTTCCAAGCAAAGTGTTTTATAGGGTTGTCGGAAAAGTTATGACACATTTTTGC
>NW_006177381.1:0-331 GCF_000334495.1 Tupaia belangeri chinensis | reverse complement strand
TTTTAGGAGTAAGTGTATGTTGTTCATTAATTTTTCTAGATACTCAAGACTTGAAACACTCAGATATAATCAGGACCCATACTAAATGCAGAATAAAAGATACATAACAATGATACCACAAGATAGACCCAGAAACTGAGAAAAGAGAATCAGCAGTTGCTATGCCATGAAAAGAAAACGTATTTTAAAAACCAGCATCAAAAAGCAGTCTTCTGGGGCCAGCAGGTAGACTGGTTGTCAAGGCACTGGACTCCTGCATGGCAACCACAGCTCAAGTCTCTCTCTGTCCCTCTAACGAGTGCATGTGTCAAATAACAAAAAAAAAAAAAAA
>NW_006177380.1:0-331 GCF_000334495.1 Tupaia belangeri chinensis | reverse complement strand
CAGTGACATAGCCATTATGCCACAAGCTGGCATGAGCAGCCTTTTCAAAAAGAGTAATATTCTAAATTTATGATTAAAAATAATGTGAGTTATTCTTTGGTCCATCCAAAGACAATCTCGAGTTATCTAACTAAAGTAAGAATTACCTATTACACTGCTGCTGTTGCTGCTATTGCTGATACATTACTGACTTTACAAAACTTTTAAAATAGAATAATAAGCCCTTAATAGGTTGGCTTCTGATCACTCTCACTCAGTGTGCTATGATGATTCTAATGTGGAAAGGATACAGACATGTCACAATTGCATTCCCTCAGAACCTTAGGACTAG
>NW_006177379.1:0-331 GCF_000334495.1 Tupaia belangeri chinensis | reverse complement strand
GGAAAGAGAGAGAGAAAAACACTCTCCCGACAGGGTCTTCATGCTGCAGTCCACTTCCAGCCTTAACCAGCAGGATCAGGAGCATGTGTGTGCCCACCATGTGCAGGCACTTTGGAGTACAAACCCAGATCCCTTGTGTATGGCTGCAGGGTGAGACCATGGCATTGCCACTGTGCCATCATGGTTGGATTGTTATTAAGTCTCATAGATAGGAGAACTTGGCTCTAGGAGAATTGGCTTCTTTTCCTTATTGCCACATGGTGTGCCTCATTCAAAAAAATCTACTGTAATATTCAAATTCATTCAAATGATTGCTTTACTCCTTCTGTAA
>NW_006177378.1:0-331 GCF_000334495.1 Tupaia belangeri chinensis | reverse complement strand
ATGAAAAATTATGCATGGGTTTCAATTTTTTCACACCAAAATCAACTTGTATTTTAATTTCATTTTTGCACGAACTTTTTGAAGTCCCCTCAGAAACACAGACCGTATTTCTGTGACGCAGGCCCTGCTTTCCCTGCTGAGCTGGAGCACCCGATAACATCTTTCCTGTTCAGCACCTGAACTGAGACTCAAACCTTTGCTCACACAGATGGCCAACCATGCTAGAGACCAGAGACACAGCCTCAGAGAAGACACCACCGCCTTGCCCAGAGAGTGGGTTTGGTTTGGTCACACTCAAGGTGACAGAGCCAGGCAGCAGCCCCGCGGTAGC
>NW_006177377.1:0-331 GCF_000334495.1 Tupaia belangeri chinensis | reverse complement strand
TTTTTCATTTTTAAAAGTGTATTTCTTCTGAGAGAGAAAGACAGACACCCTCAACAGGGTCTTATCCCATGACCCCCACCCCCAGCCTTCCCAGCTAGGATCACGGGCACGTGTGTCCAGCACACACAGGTCCTCTGGGGAACCAGATCTGCAGCCCTCCAGCTGCATGTTACTGTGGTCACTGAGCCAGCCCTGATTGTTATTTTTAATTGTGACAAAACGCATATAAAATGTGCCACCTTAGCCATTTTTTAAGTGCATAGAAGTATTAAGTGTAATTACACTATTATGCCACTCATCTCTAGACTTTTTCTTTCTTTCTTTTTTTTTT
>NW_006177376.1:0-331 GCF_000334495.1 Tupaia belangeri chinensis | reverse complement strand
GTTTTTTTCCCCCCAATCCTCATTTGTATGCTAAGTGTGGTTGAGAATATATAAAATCATAGCAGGTAAACTTTCTTGTCTGTGTTTTGACCTTGCTTTATAAATCTGCAGTCAATCAGAGGGAACCTTTATTTTTTGTTCCTATCAGTTTCCTGTCTCCCTCTCTCAAATGCATCCTCAGGACTTAGAGATTTATTGTGCATTCTTCTAATCTGAAAGCATCTATCATTTAGTTTCATTCTCCAAATACCACCATCTTACCTTCCCCTAAGACTGAAGTTCAGAATCCTCACCCTACAAGTTTTTATTCAGTACGTAGGTTGAATCTCCT
>NW_006177375.1:0-331 GCF_000334495.1 Tupaia belangeri chinensis | reverse complement strand
CAGTGGGAGAAACCCACCGAGGCTGGGAGAGCAGACTTAGCATCCCCGCCCGGCCCACCCCACCAACCTGTTACATGGGCAAACCACAGCGGTCACCTCGCTCTAGCCACCATCGACTCTGTGGTCTATCTACTGCCATCGCCAGCCCAGTCCTACTGACACAGATCACAGGTCCTGTCCATGAGCCTCAAACACAGAGCACGTGAGCTTGCTGAGAAAAAATTAACACACTTCTCCTATCAAAGAGAAATGAAAAGTCTAACCGGTAGTTCTGAATTTTTTAGCTCCACACACCAGAAAACGGAGAGGGCAATTCATGGAGTGGGTCAGG
>NW_006177374.1:0-331 GCF_000334495.1 Tupaia belangeri chinensis | reverse complement strand
AGTAGTGCACAAGTGTTCCCTTTCCTCCACAACCTGCTTAAGACTTGTGCTTGATGTTTCTGATCATAGCCATTCTTTCTGGAGTTAGGCTATATACTTCATTAAAGTTTTGATTTGCATTTCTTTTATGGCTAGAGATGATGAACATTTTTTTCCTATGCTTTTTTAGCCATTCATTTATGTTCTCTTTAGAGTTTCTGTTCAGGTCAATTTCCCATTTTAAAATTGAATTATTAGCTTTTGTTTCTATTTTATTGAGTGAACTGCTTGAGCTCCATGCATATTCTGAATGTAACTTGCAAGTATTTTCTCCCATTTTTTGTGTTCTTTC
>NW_006177373.1:0-331 GCF_000334495.1 Tupaia belangeri chinensis | reverse complement strand
GAATGCACGGGAGTCCAGCTACATAGCCATAACCCTAACTGCTGGTCCCTCATTGCCACATTCTTACTCTAAAACAAAAATTCATTCAGAAACTTGACTCTCTTATTTATGTAGGCTATCAATTTGGAAAATAACTTCTGGGTGTAATTTAGGAATCTTAGAGGTCAATCCAAATCCTTTCCCAGGATTGTCGATGTGATTAACATTGAGATGGGTGAGTAAGAGATGCACTTCTGTCTTAGTCCGTAGATAGAGGTAGTTTACTTTGTTCTGTAGTAGAGAGAACACAGGACTAGGGGTAGGATTGGAATACAAAAAAGATATTTTCTAC
>NW_006177372.1:0-331 GCF_000334495.1 Tupaia belangeri chinensis | reverse complement strand
CTGGCCCTGAGAGCTAACAATTTTTGAGTCAAAAGTAGCAGAAAGCTCAGTAGCTAAGAACACAGAGTCTGGGGTCAGAGAATTGAGTCAGAATCTTAATCACTTGCTAGCTTTGAGAACTCAAGCAAGTTACTCAATGTCTGAGCTACTGTTTTCCATCTGTAAACCTATGTTTAACATAACATTACTTGATAGGTTTATTGGAAGCATGTTAAAATGCTTATAAAGTACTTACTAAAGGTTGGCCTCTATTATTACATGCTGGGACATTGCATGGATTATCTTGTTTCATCTCTATAACAATCTAAGGGTGTAAATAATATTCTCCCTA
>NW_006177371.1:0-331 GCF_000334495.1 Tupaia belangeri chinensis | reverse complement strand
ACACACACACACACACACACACTCAGTAAATGTGAGTAAATTAAAATCAGCCATATTGGGCAATATTTTTATAATTACAGAAGCACAACCAAATACTAAGAGCAGGGACAGACAGTGGTACAGAGATGAAAGTCAATGCCTTGTGAGGCGTGACCACTTGGGAAGGTTTCTAGTTAAAGTTCAGAGACTCCCCTGAGTACACTGAGCATGTGCGTGCCAGTGATCTGGGGCTGGCTAAAGACGGGGGATGAGTCGTGACTTCAAGACCTTACTGGGGATTCCTGTCTCCCTGCCTTTATTTCTCTCACTCATGAAATAAATAAATACACAT
>NW_006177370.1:0-331 GCF_000334495.1 Tupaia belangeri chinensis | reverse complement strand
GTGCACAGTGGTGGCGTCATGGAGGACCTCAGTGAGGGCACAAAGCAGGTGCCGGCCAGGCAGTAACCTTCTCGGAACCCGAGACCACGCATTTGGGCATGCAGCTGCCACCAGGCAGAGTGCCTTCTCCAGGGCTGAAGCTCCCTCTGGGTACTGAAGCAGACAAGGTTGGGAGCTCCACCCTGCACTCCAAGAGCCCAGCTCTCAGTCCTGCTACCCCCCAGGGCTTTGTCCTGCTTACAGCTCTCCCACTGAGCCACAGGCAGCGGGCCACAGACGCCCTAGGACAGCAGCGCAGGGAAGGGTCCCGAGCCTGTCCGCCCCCACTGGG
>NW_006177369.1:0-331 GCF_000334495.1 Tupaia belangeri chinensis | reverse complement strand
AAGAGGGAAAACTCTTCCTGCTTGTTCTGGTGAATCACTTTCTAAGTCTCATCACTTCTCAATAGAACTCAGGCCCATGAAACTGGTGACTTCAACTGGGCTGGTGAGGCATTGCTGAGCTTTCCACAGCTGGTAAACAGATCTAGGCTGTTATGGACTAAATGCTATTGTCTCCTCCCAGCTTCACTTTGTGATACCTTAACCCTCAATATTGCAGTATTTTAAGGTGAAGCTTTTGGTAATTAAGTTAAGAGGAGTTCTTGAGGATAAGCCCCTCTCCGTTCATGATGGGATTAATATCTTTATAAAAAGAGGAAGCAAGACCAAAGGT
>NW_006177368.1:0-331 GCF_000334495.1 Tupaia belangeri chinensis | reverse complement strand
CTAGTGAGTGCATGTGCCCTATAGTAGATTATAAGATAATAATAATAACTAAAATTAAATACATAATTCTTTAAAAACATCTGCAGGGCTTTTTGTATACATAAACAAGCTACTTTAAAATGTGTATAGAAAGATGAAAAATAATATCAATACATTTTTAGAAATAATGAGGTTGAAAACTCATATTATCAGATATTAAGATTTAAATATTGTTATAACAATCAAGACAGCATGGTTTGGTTAAAAGAGAGACACATGAATCATGAAACAGAATAATAAGTTTAGAAATAGGCCCTCGTGGGGACCAGCAGAAGGTGTAATGGTTACATAG
>NW_006177367.1:0-331 GCF_000334495.1 Tupaia belangeri chinensis | reverse complement strand
AAAAAAAAAAAAAAAGTTGCCAAGTTACATGGTGACTTGGTAATAGGACTATTATAGACAAGGCACTAAATGAGTTCAAGAAACTCATTCATCGTATTGATCGTGGGCAATCTGGAGAGAATGCATTTACCCTGAGCACAATACAAATAAACTTCTGTAGTACCTTTGACGCAAACACATCCCAGGGCACCTTTCAGCAAAGCACAATACTAAAATGCGCAAGTACGCCGTGAAAGAAAATGGAGCTGTTCAAACATGCAGAATTCAACTTAGGGTGAAATGAGGTTCTGTCTTCTAGGTTAAATCACATGCAAGAACGGGGGGAAATGAC
>NW_006177366.1:0-331 GCF_000334495.1 Tupaia belangeri chinensis | reverse complement strand
CTCAAATGAGATGTTCAAAAATTTTCTGATAGCGCAACACAGAATGCCTTTTGAGAAGAAGAGGCCATGTAGGAACCACCTAGATGAGTTCGGATGTGTGCAAGGGGAAAGGGAGCCATGAAACCAAGGGCAGCCACAGCTAACAGGTCCGAGTCTAATACCCGTCTTAGCAACCACGGGCGTCAGGTGCTTTGCCGAAGCGGGCTTGAGACACTGTGAGGGAGGAGCACAGCTCTCTAACTTCTAGGACAAAAAGCTCAGGTAGATCCGTTTTTCTCCTATCTGTTCCCCCCTTGTTTTCACTCACCTGCCCTGCTTCTCCCCAGAATGC
>NW_006177365.1:0-331 GCF_000334495.1 Tupaia belangeri chinensis | reverse complement strand
GGAGAATAGGAGGAGTGTTCCCCCTGGGTCAGGGCTGGGAGTGGGGAGGGGCCACTCAGGCAGCATCATAAAGAATGTTCTACCGAAGCAGGGCAACACCTGGCAGCCTGTTCCTTAGGGAGCATCATTCTCCCGTGGAGAGAGGAGGGGTCTCAGAGCCACCAACACCCACCCTGCCTGTATCGGTAGAAAAGAGACACCCAAAAAGAGGCTGGTCTGAGCTGCGGCCTGCAAAGGCGTAATGGGGCAGTAATTTGGCCTTTCCTGCCCACCTTACCATATTATTTTAACAATCTTTCACCTGTGGGCTAGCCAATAGTGGTTAAGGCAC
>NW_006177364.1:0-331 GCF_000334495.1 Tupaia belangeri chinensis | reverse complement strand
AAAAAATAAATGAACCCTTTTATTAATAAACAAAATGTGCGTTCATAGGGTGATTTTAAAAAAAAGGCAGGAAGGATGACATTATGTGATAATGCTATAAAAACAAGAGTCATATTCCCTAGAATCAGATATTTGGTTATCTTTTATCCACTTGATGCTGTCTAGGAGATGGTAGTTTGTTTCTAGAATAGTGAAATATAAGAGGATCTGGGCACAAATATATTGGGCTTAAAATGGGCAATCATGACAAGCCAGACTGAAACAAGGGGACAATGAATAATGACTCTGCAGACCCTTCCCCATAACTCCAGAATGTTGGTCAGGCACCCAC
>NW_006177363.1:0-331 GCF_000334495.1 Tupaia belangeri chinensis | reverse complement strand
TATTCAGTCTTAGTTGACTTCATGGAGTACTAGATTCATATTTTATCCATTTACTTTTCACCTGTTTCTCCTAGAATAGGTCATTCTGTATCAGTTTTCAAATTCAGTTATTTCCCTTTATAGGGAAATTGTTTTTCAAATATGTCTGCATACTTTTGTTTTCCTAAAATAATAACATGATTCGCTAATTCAGGAACATAAATTACCATTAGGTTGGATCAACTATGTCTATGGTTCAGGTTAAGATTCATCCCTCAAAGGCTTCTGTTTTGGAATTTAGTCCCCAATTAAATTGTGTTGGGAAATGGTGAAACCTCTGAGTGGATCATGG
>NW_006177362.1:0-331 GCF_000334495.1 Tupaia belangeri chinensis | reverse complement strand
TCCAGCACCCTTAAACACCACGCCACCTGCTAGCCCTTATACCAAACATATTTTAAAAAGTATTTTAAAATCTTGAGTGGAGGTTTTCTCCCTCAGACTAAATAATCAAGATCCACTTGCTATTATGAGTCAAAATTTAGACATCTACAAAGGAAAGATAAACTACATCTGCAACTTCACACTCCTACCTCTCACCTTCATAAACTAGTATCAACATGATGTGAATCACTTCATGCTTTTTCTATGCCCAATTTAAAGACTGGTGGAAACCAACCCATTGCTCAGTGGTAAAGCTTGTGCATTGCTGGGGTCCAGCCTCTGCGGGGGTGGG
>NW_006177361.1:0-331 GCF_000334495.1 Tupaia belangeri chinensis | reverse complement strand
TGTGCGTTTTGGGCCCAGGGCTCGTCCTCTGCGGTGGGACTGTCTCCACAGGCTGGGACCATATGAAGCTCAGCTGCGTTGCGTGAAATACTCAGCTTTTTGGGGTCCAGGCCTCTAAGGTTCGAGACCCCACCCACCCAGAGACACAGAATGAAGTCACAAACACTAGAAGTCAGAAGAGAGAAGTTTTTCATTAGGAAATGAAGATTTTTAAAAGAAAAAGAATACACCCCATACCAGAATGATGTGCATGTGGGCAGCTGTTAGAGGCAACTGTGCTGGGAATGAGATTAGGTATTACTTTTTTATTTTTTTAAGAATTATTTATTTA
>NW_006177360.1:0-331 GCF_000334495.1 Tupaia belangeri chinensis | reverse complement strand
GTACCCAATAGCAAAAACCTCTCTTAAAAAATAATGTCCATATATGTATATATGTATGTGCCTGACTTTACAACACTGTCGTGAGTTAACTACATTTAATGCAGATACAATTGGGAATTGAATCGGCCTAGTGATGCCCCTGTAATGACACTGACTACTCATAATTTTCAGAGTAGCCTGTCTTGCAGAAAATCACTGCATGCTTTCTGTCAAGCAGGCTATCAGAAGAAAATGAATATCATATGATACATTTCTTTGTCTTGGAAAATTTCTGGAAACTGAAAGTTGAATATCTCTGTTGAGATGGAAAACACCCCCTGCATCTATGAGG
>NW_006177359.1:0-331 GCF_000334495.1 Tupaia belangeri chinensis | reverse complement strand
GCGGTACACTGAAGCAGCGAGTGATCCCGGAGGACGTCCTGCAGGGTTCTGCTCAGACCGCCAGCGACTGAGCTGGCCCAGGTAAGTACAGGTGCGGGAATAGCCATGCCAAAACTATGACACAGGTTCTGACATTCAGGCGTGTCATTTTGCATTTCATGAAAGTATCGGGGTAGGTTGAAAAGAACTTTTCTCAGGCCAGCCTCATGGCCTAGCAGTTCAGGGAGCCAGATCTCCATGGCTTTCTGCAGTTTGAACCCCAGCCCTGGCACCTTGAAAATCACACCAGGACACTGTGTGCGGGTCCAATATCTTTTTTTTTTTTTTTTTT
>NW_006177358.1:0-331 GCF_000334495.1 Tupaia belangeri chinensis | reverse complement strand
GACCTGCTTCCCACTGCCCACGGCCCTTGCAGGTGCTGCTCGGGACACCGCCCTCTCTGCTGGTGCTCACGCTGCGGGCCAGGGCTAGCCCTAGGAGGGGGAGCAGCCCACCCCTTGGTCCACTTGGCAGAAAGCAGCGGATGCCCTGGTCACTCGGCACCTCTGCAGGCAGGCATGGTGTGAGATCTCTGGAAGGCAGACGTGCCCCAGAGAATAGCACAGAATGTCAGCACAGAGCCGGACTTGGCTGCTCTGGCTTTATCTGACAGGAGAAGCAGCTAAACAATGTGTAGGTCCTTGCACAAAAACTGCTGAGACTTCCGCGATGGGG
>NW_006177357.1:0-331 GCF_000334495.1 Tupaia belangeri chinensis | reverse complement strand
CTCTCTCTCTCTCTCTCTCTCCAGTTAGCACGCATGTCCTATGGGGCAGGGGAGATGCCAATAATGAGGCAGCCATTTTCTTCCTTACTCATGGTAAAGTATGCTCGCAAAGTGTGTGCATGACAGTCAAAGAGGAGGATGAGCATCCCCACAGATCTGGTGGCATCACAGTGCCCACCCTCCAGTCCTCCAGCCAGCTGGGTCCTGGGCACTTAAACACATGCTTGGTGTATTTCAGGCCCACCTGCCCAGAAAGTCAAACTGTGGTCACCATGTGGAATCCAGCTTCTACCAAGCAGCATGTCACCCCTGTGCTGAGGAGCCAGCGGGA
>NW_006177356.1:0-331 GCF_000334495.1 Tupaia belangeri chinensis | reverse complement strand
TGTTTATTAGTTTCAGGGTTAGGGAGACAGGTGCTTTCTCGATAGCTCAGGACCCTGGATCTTACAGAGGCAATTTTACTTGCCCACGGTCACAGTAACGTAAGATCAGTTAGGCATGTCTGCCGAGATCCGAGTTCAAAGTCTGTGCCCGCTTTTCGTGCCCCGCTTGTGCAGAGGCAGCATGGCGCGGAACCCCGGCTTCTCGCAGAGAAGGGCGCCAAGCTCAGAGCCAGCTCTGCGGAAAGGTCGGGAAGGCGGCGATAAGGTCTCGGGTCATCCGTGGGCCCCCTCGGGAGGCCCGGCCCCGGCTGGCAGGCAGCGCAGCCGGCTT
>NW_006177355.1:0-331 GCF_000334495.1 Tupaia belangeri chinensis | reverse complement strand
ACATACTCTAGAATACTATCCAGCCATAAGGAACAATAAAACTTTGTTATTTGATTCAAAGTGGATGAACGTAAAATATGTATGGTGACAGAAATGTGTCAGACATTGAATGACGCACACAGTATATCCCCACTCAATAGTTATTGACTATCTATACTCTATGGCAGAAATGCAAACATCTGAAGATATGATAGTAGTGAGTGTAAGTGCAGATATCAGAGACTGTCAGGGAGGGGAAGTGGATGGTAGAAGGTGGGTGAGAGGAGCAAGAAAAGAAACCCTTACAAGAAGTTCTTTGTCGAAATGATGTATATGGTAATTTCTTTGATTT
>NW_006177354.1:0-331 GCF_000334495.1 Tupaia belangeri chinensis | reverse complement strand
TGAGGTGTCACGCTGGATTGCAGGATGACAGGATCCGGGTTCAGAGAACGGAGATGAGGAGGACTGGTCTCTCTGCAGTAGGAATATGAGGGAAGAGTAAAAGACCTAGTTTAGAAAACAGTGACAGACACACTGAGAGTCTCCAACTCACGCGGGAGCTGCAGGAAGGTG
The DNA here is from genome assembly GCF_000334495.1 of Tupaia belangeri chinensis. NCBI lineage: Eukaryota > Metazoa > Chordata > Mammalia > Scandentia > Tupaiidae > Tupaia > Tupaia belangeri. The sequence goes on along the minus strand of NW_006177354.1, from coordinate 160 downwards.
TACTGACGGAGCTCAGATATGAGTTACTACAGTGAGAGAAACTGCTCCAACGCAGGGAGCAGCAGAATATGGAACATTTTGTGATTAGAGACAGGGCCTTAAAATTCCGGCATGGTTGGGGCCGGCAAGAGGCATGGTGTTTAAGGGCGCTGGATTCCCA
>NW_006177353.1:0-331 GCF_000334495.1 Tupaia belangeri chinensis | reverse complement strand
TCTCACTTTCCCTGTCTCTCTCTCTGTCCCTATCTGGACAAATTAAAAAATAAGTAAGGAAATTAAGTGAAAATAATTGTTACAAAATTTTATAAAGAAATAAAAAAGAAGATCTAGTTTTGAGGTTGAAGGTTCTGGAGGAGGGCATGTCAGGGGAGGGTTGGGATCCGAGTGCTTGGAAACCTGAGGCTTGGGCAGGGGGTGAGGTTCTGTGCAGCTGAGGGGAGCGGAGGAAGGCAGGAGGTGAGGTGTGCAGGGTAGGGAGGGACAGTGAGATTTAAAGTGGTCAGCTGGGGGTCAGCAGGTGGTGCGGTGGTTAAGAGCACTGGAC
>NW_006177352.1:0-331 GCF_000334495.1 Tupaia belangeri chinensis | reverse complement strand
ATATATACACACATGTATATGTGTATATATACACACACACGGAGTTAAGTGGTAGGCACAGTGTTTTGGAATTTCAAAAATAAATGAACTTATTCTTATCTTTGGTACAGAAAGGTAAATTCTAAAGTTCTTCAAAAATAATCTTTCCTTCGGATTAGGTTTATTACTTGGATTACAATATCTTTGGTTTTCATAATTGCTCTAAAGAATTTTTTGCCATTCACTGAAGGGTGTTACACCAAGTCCCACCATGAAGCCTGAAAATTATACTATGTTTATCTATGCTATATATATGTGTGTATACACACACAGTCTCTCTCTCTCTCTCTCT
>NW_006177351.1:0-331 GCF_000334495.1 Tupaia belangeri chinensis | reverse complement strand
TTTTTTTTGTGATTTATGGCTTACATTCAAGTGTTGAATGTAAGGGTATAGAATGGTTTTTCAAAGCATACAAGCAGTGTGTAATAACATAGACTTATTCACATTCTTAACATCAGACATTATGTTGAATACATTCTGAAATAGATCTAGATTTTTGTTTGATTAGTTTTGTTTTTGCAAGTATGCATTGAATTGTCGATGTTATTTTTACTCTTGTGGTACACCATTCCATAACCTATTTCACTTGTTTACCATACATCCTTCGTTAATCATTTTCACCTGCTCTCCCAACCCTAAGCACAGGTATTGGGTTGTTGGGAAAGTCATGACA
>NW_006177350.1:0-331 GCF_000334495.1 Tupaia belangeri chinensis | reverse complement strand
TGTCACGGAAAACCTCTGAAGTTCCTTCTCCCACCTTCTTTGACAGAGGAAGCCTCTGTGCTGCTTTTACACAGGCTGTTCCCTCGCCGTGGAAAGCGTGGCCCTCCCTGGTTCATGGCCGGCTTTCTCTCATTCATCTGATCTCACCTTTTTATTTATTTCAGTTTATATTTATGTATTTATTTTACATGCAATCATTGTACATCTTTACTGTGCACAAGATTGCTTTTCCCAGCATGAAGGCAGTGCATATCAGTCAATTCGAAGATAGTACCAAATACATTATCATCAACAGATAGTTTCTCAGTTTTGTGTCTATTAAATGTTTGTT